>NC_081568.1:72816201-72827632 GCF_022355385.1 Mustela nigripes | reverse complement strand
AATCTATAAAGAACTTAGCAAACTCAACACCCAAAGAACAAATAATCCAATCAAGAAATGGGCAGAGGACATGAACAGACATTTCTGCAAAGAAGACATCCAGATGGCCAACAGACACATGAAAAAGTGCTCCGTATCACTCGGCATCAGGGAAATACAAATCAAAACCACAATGAGGTATCACCTCACACCAGTCAGAATGGCTAAAATCAACAAGTCAGGAAATGACAGATGCTGGCGAGGATGCGGAGAAAGGGGAACCCTCCTACACTGTTGGTGGGAATGCAAGCTGGTGCAACCACTCTGGAAAACAGCATGGAGGTTCCTCAAAATGTTGAAAATAGAACTGCCCTATGACCCAGCAATTGCACTACTGGGTATTTACCCTAAAGATACAAACGTAGTGATCCAAAGGGGCACGTGCACCCGAATGTTTATAGCAGCAATGTCCACAATAGCCAAACTATGGAAAGAACCTAGATGTCCATCAACAGATGAATGGATTGAGAAGATGTGGTATATATACACAATGGAATACTATGCAGCCATCAAAAAAAAATGAAATCTTGCCATTTGCGACAACATGGATGGAACTAGAGCGTATCATGCTTAGCGAAATAAGTCAAGCGGAGAAAGACAACTATCATATGATCTCCCTGATATGAGGAAGTGGTGATGCAACATGGGGGCTTAAGTGAGTAGGAGAAGAATCAATGAAACAAGATGAGATTGGGAGGGAGACAAACCGTAAGTGACTCTTAATCTCACAAAACAAACTGAGGGTTGCTGGGGGGAGGGGGCTTGGGAGAAGGGGGTGGGATTATGGACATTGGGGAGGGTATGTGCTTTGGTGAGTGCTGTGAAGAGTGTAAACCTGGTGATTCACAGACCTGTACCCCTGGGGATAAAAATATATGTTTATTAAAAAAAAATGCTTGGATCAACCAGGAGATCAAAGAAGAATTGAAACAATTCATGGAAACCAATGAGAGTGAAGACACTTCGGTCCAAAACCTATTGGATACAGCAAGGGTGGTCCTAAAGGGGAAATACATAGCCATCCAAGCCTCCCTCAAAAAAATAGAAAAATCCACACCTTAAAGAACTGGGTAATCAACAACAAATCAAACCAACTCCACACATAAGAAGGGAAATCATCAAGATTAAAGCTGAGATCAATGAGGTAGAAACCAGAGATACAGTAGAACATATCAATGAAACTAGAAGCTGGTTTTTTGAAAAACTCAGTAAGATCGATAAACCATTGGCCACACTGATCCAAAAGAGAGAAAGCCCAAATTCATAAAATTATGAATGAAAAGGGAGAGATCACAACTAACACCATGGAAGTAGAAACAATCATCAGAAGTTATTATCAACAGTTATATGCCAATAAGCTAAGCAACCTAGATGAAATGGATGCACTCCTGGAAAACTATAAACTCCCAAAACTGAACCAGGAAGAAACTGACAACCTGAATAGACTGATATCTAGTAACGAGATTGAAGTAGTGATCAAAAACCTCCCAAAAAACAAGAGCCCAGGACCTGACAGATTCCCTGGGGAATTCTACCAAACTTTCAAAGAAGAAATAACACCTATTCTCCTGAAGCTGTTTCAAAAAATTGAAGCAGAAGGAAAACTTCCACACTCTTTCTATGAAGCCAGAATTACCTTGATCCCCAAACCAGGCAAAGACCCTACCAAAAAGGAGAATTTCAGACCAATATCACTGATGAATATGGATGCTAAGATTCTCAACAAGATCCTAGCCAACAGGATCCAATAGCACATTAAAAAGATTATCCACCATGATCAGGTGGGATTCATCCCTGGGCTACAAGGATGGTTCAACATTCGCAAATCAATCAATGTGATACAACAAATTAATATGAGAAGAGAGAAGAACCACATGGTCCTCTCAATTGATGCAGAAAAAGCATTTGACAAAATCCAGCATCCGTTCCTGATTAAAATGCTTCAAAGTATAGGGATGGAGGGTACATTCCTGAACCTCATCAAATCTATCTATGAAAGACCCACAGCAAATATCATCCTCAATGGGAAAAAACTTGCAACCTTCCCGTTGAGATCAGGAACAAGACAAGGATGCCCATTTTCACCACTCTTGTTCAACATATTATTAGAAGTCCTAGCAACAGCAATCAGACAACAAAGAGAAATGAAAGGTATCCAAATTGGTAATGAAGAAGTCAAACTCTCTCTATTCGCAGATGACATGATTCTTTATATGGAAAACCCAAAAGACTCCACTCCCAAACTACTAGAACTCATACAGCAATTCAGCAACGTGGCAGGATACAAAGTCAATGTACAGAAATCAGTGGCTTTCTTATACACTAACAATGAAAATACAGAAAGGGAAATTAGAGAATTGATTCCATTTACTATAGCACCAAGAACCATAAGATACCTGGGAATAAACCTAACAAAAGAGGTAAAGGATCTGTACTTCAGAAAGCATCTTGCTTCACAGATGTAATATCTTCTCTGAGGATATTATAGTTACATGCAGGTTTTCTCCTCCTTTCCTGTGTGTTTTGGTCTCTATTTCATACTAGATAATTCTTACACATTCCTGGTGATCCTTGATTGTCTGCTTACATTTACAAATAGCAGTGACTAAAATTCTGATTTGAAAGCTCTAGATGCTTAGGTGGGATTGTTTAAACTATAAGCTATGAATTTCATGTTGCATAAATCTAGTTGTGATATTTTCATAGGGAATTCTTAGTGTTGGTGTCTTTTGGACTTTTCTCCTGGACTAACCTGATTGCTTAGAGAAATTGTCTTCAGTCTCCTGCCTGGAGGATAGTTCCCTAATTGCCAGCATTCTGGGGGGTGGGGAAGAAGGCTATATATGTATCATTAGTCTGCTCAGGCTATCATCACAAACTGGGTGGTTTAAGCAGCAGAAATTAATTTGCTCACAGTTGTGGAAGTTGGAGGTCCAAGATCAAGGTAGCAGCAGGGTTGGTTTATGGTGAGGCTTCTCTTTTTGGCTTTCAGAAGACCACCTTCTTCCTATGTCCACACACAGTCTTCCTTCCATGTATATGGAGAAAGCAAATGGTCTGTGGTGTTTTCTCTACCTCTCTTTTGGACACCAGTCCTATTGTATTAGGGCCCCCACCTAATGACCTCATTAGCCTTCATTATCTCCTTAAAGGCCCTGTCTCCAAATACAGTAACATTGGGGGTTGGAGCTTCAACATGTGAAAATTTGAAGGGACAGAATTCACTTCACAGCATTTTGTAGAATTTCATTTAATATTTCTGTTTTTGTTCTGACACTGTAGCCTTTAGCTATACTTGGTGATCTCCAGACTGTTTCATCCATTCCTGATGGATCCTTTTCTTTTAAGTCTTCTGCCAGAGAGGTGATGAGGTTGTCACCAGGTTACCTTGAATGAAGATGGACAGCTGAAGGCTTGGGCATTTCTCAAATAGATTATAAACCAATCCTCCTTTAAAAAAAAAAATGTACACTCATCCCCATTTCCAGAGGTAATGTTACTGCCAATTCCTGAGTGTTTGACTTTTGGTTTTCATCACTGTTGACTTAATGACTATATATTTCAAATCTCTTAAATTGGTTACCACTTACCTAGATTCCAAAATGTTCTCTCCTGTTTTCTTTGTTCTGTTTTCTTTGTTATACCATAAAAGTACTGTTCTGTTGTCACTTAGTGGTGTTTCTGGACAGAGTAGAGGTAAGTATGTGTTTGTTTAATTCTCTGTCTTTAACAGGACGCCATATGTCTCTTTCCCTTGAAAGCCAGTGGAAGCCCAGCTGATGAGTTAGCTTAGATTCCCATTCCATTTCTCCCTCAAATCTAGTGTTTCCACAAAATGTCTCCATGGATTATCCAAATGTGTTTGATTTTGATGCATTGATTGATTTTTGAGGACTGATAGTCTGACATCACTTGACCAGAACATATGATATGCTTTCTGAGCTCATCCCAAATACACAAATCTTCTTAACAAACCCAGAAAACAATTTGTGTTTTGAGTTGAACAAAGCCTCCACATCTTCCCGAGCATCATTTCCTTACATTTAAAAACTAGATCTATTTTCAAAGGAAGCTAACCCATATGTGGTTGGTTTTTTGGTTTTGTTTTGAGATGTTGTTTTGTTTTGTTTGCTTTTAATACATCACAATATTTCTTCATAAAACACTAGTGAAGTCAACATTCTTTATTAACTTTTTCTTAAGTGAGACTTTTTCATTAGTTTTCATTTAGAACATTTCCTCACCCCAAAATTTCCCAGCCACAGCTAAGCTCCCAAAGATCCGAGTTTCTTTTGAAGTTTTGACTTTTGTTGTGTTCTAAATAGGGCAAACCAATGCCTTCTAAAATCTTGTGGGGTTTGTCAGTGTTGCCCAGGTGAGCAGATCTGCACCCAGAACCCACTCCAGAAAGCATCTTATTCCCCGGTGCCTTGGGCCAGGAAGAAAGCACATACCTGCAGCACTCTCTTGTTCTAGTGATCTCTATGACTTTGCGTAGATAAGAGTAAGAGATGTGCCTTGGAGAGCTCACATCTAGTTAGAAAGTCTAGGAAAGAAGGAGAGGTTCTATCATTTCTTCACTACCTACTGGGGCCATGTAATGGAGTGAGTGCTTTGCCTTTATTATCCAGTTTAAACCTAAGGATAAACATGTATTTCATCTAAAATTGATACCCATAATAAGCCTTCCAGATAGATATGGTTGTACACCATTTACAGAATAAGGGTACTGAGACTCAAAAGGTTACTTAACTTGCCCAAGTTTGCATAACTAGCACGTGAAAGGGAGGCTGGTTTCCAAAGGGGGCTGGATTCTAACCCATGAAAATCTGGGAAATGGTTGGGTTCGTGGCATGGAGTGAATATCAGTAATGATGTGGCATCGATGTCCCGGAGCCCAAGGTGCATTGTGTGAGATTGAGAGGAGACAGATGAAGGCTGCTACCATGAGAGAGGTCACGCTCGAGGTGACTGTTATCCCGGATCTGTCTCTGTCTGTGCTGCAGCCGTGTGTCCACCCACATCACTGATGTCTGTTTCCAGGATCCCGCTAGAGCCTGCCTGCTGCCCTCGCTGCTTTCCTTCCTGCTCTCTCTCTCTTTTTTTTTTAAAGATTTTATTTATTTATTTGACAGACAGAGATCACAAGTAGGCAGAGAGGCAGGCAGAGAGAGAGAGAGGAGGAAGCAGGCTCTCCGCGGAGCAGACAGCCCAATGCGGGGCTCGATCCCAGGACCCTGGGATCATGACCTGAGCCAAAGGCAGAGGCTTTAACCCACTGAGCCACCCAGGTGCCCCTCCTTCCTGCTCTCTTAACTGTCCATTCACCACACGGCAGCCAGAATGTTCTTTTTTTTTTTTTTTTTTTTTTTAATTCAAGGTAGAATTTACCTACAGTGAAATGCACGTAACTCAAACGTGTAAACTGATGAAACTTTGACAAATGTATACTCTTGCATAATCAACACCGGAGTCAAAACATTGAATATTTTCATCACCCCAGAAAGTTCCGTTATGTCCCCTTGGGGTCATTCCTCCCTCTGATAGGCAACTATTCTTATTACTACAACCATAGATTAGTGTTGCATGTTCTTGAGTTTCATATAAATGAAATCACACAGTGTATACTCATTTGTGTCTGGTTTCTTTCACTCAGAGTAATGTTTTACGATTTACCCAAGCTGCTGTGTGCGTTAGTAGTTCGCTTTTTAAATTGTCGGATAGCATTGCCATTGTATAAAAATACCACCGTCTATTTATTAATTTTCTTGTTGAGGGAGCTGTTGGGTTGTTAAAGTATGGAGCCTTCATAAATGAAGCTATTACACTCTGGTATGAGAGATTTTTGTGGACATACATTTTATTCTTTTGGGTGAGGAAGAATGGAGCTACTGGTTATAAATAAATCTCTTTAACAATTTAAGAAAAGGTAAAAAAATTTTCAAGTTGTTTGTCATTTAGTACTGCTACAAGCAACATATATGGAGTCTTTTTTTCTCTTCCCCACTAGACACTAGACTAGGTAAAAATGAAAAAGACTAACAACACCCAGCATTGGAGAGGCAGGGGATCTGTGATAATTAGATGTTGATATGGGGGAATATAAAGCTTGACCATGTTACCTATTTCAAATGAATGTTTGGAAATACGGGATGATGTAGGAGTCAAGGTTCATTTCCCTCCTATTATTATCCAGTTGTTCTAGCATCATCTTAATCTTCATCATCTTCATCTTCATCATCATCATCATCATCATCATCATCATCATCATCATCATCTGGTGCTGCTCTGAAAAAAGACTTTCCTTTTTCATTTGAACTGCTTTGGGTGTTATGTCAAAAATCATATATGTGGGAGTCTTTCTAGGTTATCCATTCTATTCCCTTGATATATTTGATGATCTTTATGTTTTTGCTATGCTATCTTAATTTAAAAATTGTTTTTATAGAGGTCTAATTGACATACCATTATATCAATTTCAACATAATGCTCTGACATTTGTATATACTCTAAAATCATAACAAATCCAGTTATATTAATTTATTACCATACATAATTGTAGTTTTTTCTCATGATGGGAAATTTCAAGGTCTGCTCTCTTTGCTACTTCCAAAAATGCGATAGAGTACTCTGAATTCTAGTTACCATGCTGTACATGATATCCCCAGGACTTCATCATCTTCTAAGTGGAAATTTCTACCTTCGGCTACCTTGACCCATTTTACCCTCCCCACTACCCACCCTCAGGCAACCACTATTCTGTTCTCTATATCCATAAGCTCAGATTTTTCTTTGTTTTCTAGCTTCTACATAAAAGTGAGATCATAGGGTGTTTGTCTTTCTTTGTCAAACTTACTTTTTATTTAAGCCTTCTTTAATATCTCTTCTATCTTATAGTCTTTGGTGTAGAGATCATACATAGCTTTTTAAAAAATGTATTATTGGTCTTCTATATCTTATATTAAATTTATTTCTAAGTATTTTGTGTTTTATGATCCAACTGTAAATGATGTTGTGTTTTAAATGCCATTTTTCTTTGTTGGGAACCAGTATATGCAATGCAATTCATTGTTGCATTTTGACTTTTGTTCTGTGACCTTGCAAAACCCCCCCATTAGTTCTAATGGTGTGATTTAGGGGTGTATGTATTCCTTAAAATTTGCCACATAAATAATCATGTCATCAGAAGAGAGTGACTATCTCTTTCTGACTGATCTTCATGGCCTACTTATTTGTTTACTTGTTTACTTAGCCTTCTGTACTGAAAAGATCTCTAGTACGGTGCTGAATGGAACTAGTGATAGTATCTGTCCTCTACTTGTTCTCTGTCTTAGGGAAGAAAACTTTCAACATTTCACCATTAAATATAATACTAATGCTATTAGCTGTCACTTTTTTTCTGTAGGTACCATGTCATAGGCGGTCTCCATGATGGTCTCCAAAGATCCCTACCTAATTTTTTTCACTTCCCTGTGCACTCTCCTTTCTTGAGTATGAGCTGGCCTTATTGACATGCTTCTCATTAAAAGCAAGATTAGAGGATCATGCAGAAGTGTTGAGATGTCACTTTCAAGTTTAGGTCATACAAAGACTGTCTTTCATCTTGGAGTTCACTCTCTCTTGCTCCTTTGCCCTAGGGGAAGCCACATGCCATGCCATGAGCTGCCCAGTAGAAAGGCCCACATGGGAAAGGACTGTGGGTGTCCTCCAGCCAACAGTTAATCAGGAACTGAGGTCCCCTTTCCAATAGCCCGTGAGGAACTGAATCCTGTCAACAGCCACATGAGTGACCTTGAAAGTGTCTCCTCTTCTAGTGGCATCTTTAGAGCAGTTGGCAGCCCCAGCCACAGTTGGATGGAATTCTTAGGAGAGCTGCTCTTGAGCCCCAGGCTCTCAGTAAAGCCATACCCAGATTCCTGAGCCCAGGAACTATGAGATAATAAATGTTTATTGTCCCTCGCGTTCCTGGTTTACTAAGAATCTGCTTCGTGACCAGGCTCTGAATATTGTTAAATGCTTTTTTGCACCAGTTGAGATCATTAGATGGTTCTTACCCTTTCTTCTGTTAATATGGTGAATTTTATGGCTTTTCAATTAAGCCCCATATGATCCTAATATATTATCCTAAGTATATATTGTTGGGTTCAGTTGACTAATATTCCTTCAGGTTTTGCCTCTGTTTGTGGGAGGTACTAGTCTGTGCTTTTCTTTTTCCTATTAAAATATAATTTACGTTCCATAAAATTCAGTATTTTATTTTATTTTAAAGATTTTATTTATTTATTTGACAGACAGAGATCACAAGTAGGCAGAGAGGCAGGCATAGAGAGAGAAGGAAGCAGGCTCCATGCCGAACAGAGAGCCCTATGCAGGGCTCGATCCAAGGACCCTGAGATCACGACCTGAGCTGAAGGCAGAGGCTTAAACCACTGAGCCACCCAGGCACCCCAAATTCAGTATTTTAAAATTACTGTACAATTCAGTGGGCTTTAGTATATTCACAAGGTGTGTAAACATCACTATGTGTAATCCCGTAACATTTTTATCACCCCCAGAAGAAATCCTGAACTCTTCTTCAGCTTTTATCCAAGCCCTGGGCCACAGTCATCGAGTTCTATCTCTGTGGATTTGCCTATTCTGGACATTTCATATAAATGAAATCATACAGTCTGTGGCCTTTTGTGTCTGGCTCTTTCATTTCGCATGCCATTTTTAAGATTCATTCACGTTGTATCACTACTTCATTCCTTTCCATGGCTGACTAACATTCCATGGTATGGATAGCTCACATTTTGTTTATTCTTGGTCACTTGTTGACACTGTTCAGCTGTTAGGAATATTGCTGTGAACACATGAGCAAGTTTTGATGGAGACGTATATTTTCAGGGCTCCTGAACATATGCTAGAGTGTGAAATTTCTGGGTCACCTGGGTAAGTCTATGTTTAAGTTTTGAAGAAGTATTACCAAACGCCTTCCCACAGTTTCCCACCATTTTAAATTCCCATCAGCAATGTGTGAGGGTTCCAGTTTTTTCACATCTTCACCAATACTTATTAGTACTATCTTCTTGATTATATCCATCTTTGTGGGCATGTAGTGCTGCCTTCTTGTGTGTGTGTTTTTTAAAAAGATTTATTTATTTATTTTAGAGAGGTGGAGGGAGGGGCAGAAGGTGAGGAGAAGCTTAAGAAGACTCCCCACTGAGGGCAGAGCCTGATGTGGTGCTCAATCTCATGACCCTGAGGTGACAACCTGAGCCCAAACCAAGAGTCAGGCGCCTGGGTAGTGCCTCCTCATTGTGATTTTGATTTGTATTTCTCCAATGGATAATAGTGTTGAGGATCTTTTTACGTACTTATCCCTGTTTGAATATCTTCTGTGGAGAACTGTCTGCTCAGCCTTAGTTCATTTTTTGAAAAATTAGGTTATCTTTTCATTATTGTGGTATACTAGCTCTCTGTAGATTCTAAATACAAGTCCCTTATCAGATATGTTTTTTGCAAAAATTTCTCACATTCTGTGGGTTGTCTTTTCACTTTCTCATTTTTTTTTCAAAGATTGTATTTATTTGTTTGACAGAGAGAGACTGAGCAAGAGAAGGCACACAAGCAGGGGCAGAGGGAGAGGAAGAGCAGATTTCCAATTGAGCAGGGAGCCTGATGCGGGGCTCGATCCCAGGACCCTGGGATCATGACCTGAGCCCAAGGCAGAAACTTAACAACTGAGCCACCCAGGGACCCTCACTTTCTTTTTGATGTCCACTGAAGAATAGTGTTTTTAATTTTGGTGATGCCTAGTTTACTTTTTAAATTTTGTTTCTGTTAGTCATATCTAAGAAACCGTTGCCTTATCCAAAGTTTTCTTCTAAGGACTTTATAGTTTTTGCTCTTACAGTTAGGTGTTTGATCCACCTGAAGTTAATTTTTAAATAGCGTGTAAAATAAAAGTCCGTAGTCATTCTTGCGCCTGTAGATATCCTGTTTTACCAGCACCATTTGTTGAAAAGACTTCTCTTCCTTCCATTGACCTGTCTTGACACCTCTTGTCAAAAGTCAGTTGGCCAAAAACCTTTGGGTGGCTCAGTCTGTTGAGCGTCCAACTCTTGATTTCAGCTCAGGTCATGATCTCATGGTTGTGAGATGGAGCAATGCATAGGGCACTGTGCTCAGTGAAGAGTCTGCTTGAGAGTCTCTCTCTACATCTCCCTCTTGCCCTCCCTTACCCTCCCACATGTGCTTGCTTGCTCTCTCTCTCTCTTTCTCAAATAAATTTAAGAAAACCCTTTGGTCGTAGATAGATGGGTTTTGTTTTTATGGAATCTCAGTTCTACTACATTTGTGTATATGTCTCTCTTTTTGCCAGTACCACAGTTTCTTGATTACTGTAGCTTTGTAGTTTTAAAACTGGGAAGTGGGAATCTTCAACCTTTGTTGTTATTGTTCAAGATTGTTTGGTCTTTTTTCAGTTTCTTAACTTTTATATGGATTTTAAGATTAGATTGTCAATTCCTGCAAAAAGGCAGCTGGAATTTATATAGGGATGTGTTCAGTCTGTAGATTAATTTAGGGAGTATTGCCATTTTAGCAATATTAAGTCTTCTGACTCATAAATGTTGGATGACTTTCAATTTACTTAGCTCTTAATTTCTTTCAACAGTGTTTTGTAGTTTGTGGTTTTCTTGTATTGACTTTGTTTTTTGTGTGAGGGCAATGCTGGCATTACAGTATTAGTTGGAAACTGTTCCCTCTTTTTCTAGTTTCTGAAAGACTAGTATAGAGTTGGTATTCTTTTCCTTATATGTTGGTTTTAACTTACTTTAAAACCCATCCAGCCCCGAGACTTTGGGAATATTTTAAAATATGAATTCAGTATTTTTAAAGAATAAAAGGAACTGTATACCAAACTAGTCAGCTTTACATTATGTTAATTTAGAAAATAAAACAATACAGAGCTTTTCAGATTTTTAAATTTCTTTTTTGGAGTCAGTTCTGGCATTTTTCAAGAAACTTTTAAGCAGCTTTTTCAAGCATTTTTCAAGAAACTCCACTTCTGTTTAATTGGAAAACTTATTGGCCAATAGTTATTTATAAAATTCTCTTATTATCATTTTGGTGTCTCTAGGACCTGTAGTGATGTCTCTTTTTATTCTCAGAATGAGTAATATTCTCCTTTTCCTTATTTTTTTTAATTTTTTATTTTTTATAAACATATATTTTTATCCCCAGGGGTACAGGTCTGTGAATCACCAAGTTTACACACTTCACAGCACTCACCAAAGCACATACCCTCCCCAATGTCCATAATCCCACCCCCTTCTCCCAAGCCCCCTCCCCCCAGCAACCCTCAGTTTGTTTTGTGAGATTAAGAGTCACTTACGGTTTGTCTCCCTCC
>NC_081568.1:72803138-72806201 GCF_022355385.1 Mustela nigripes | reverse complement strand
GTGAGAATGGCCAAAATTAACAAAACAGGAAACAACATGTGTTGGAGAGGATGTGGAGAAAGGGGAACCCTCTTCCACTGTTGATGGGAATGCAAGTTGGTGCAGCCACTTTGGAGAACAGTGTGGAGATTCCTCAAGAAATTAAAAATAGAACTTCCCTATGACCCTACAATTGCACTCCTGGGTATTTACCCCAAAGATACATATGTAGTGAAAAGAAGGGCCATCTGTACCCCAATGTTTATAGCAGCAATGGCCATGGTCGCCAAACTATGGAAAGAACCAAGATGCCCTTCAACGGACGAATAGATAAGGAAGATGTGGTCCATATACACTATGGAGTATTATGTCTCCATCAGAAAGGATGAATACCCAACTTTTGTAGCAACATGGATGAGATGATTCTGAGTGAAATAAGTCAAGCAGAGAGAGTCAACTATCTTATGGTTTCACTTATTTGTGGAGCATAACAAATATCATGGAGGACAAGGGGTCTTAGAGAGGAGAAGGGAGTTGGGGTAAATTGGAAGGGGAGGTGAATCATGAGAGACTATGGACTCTGAAAAACAACTGAGGGGTTTGAAGTGGTGGGGGGGGGTGGGAGGTTGGGGTACCAGGTGGTGGGTATTATAGAGGGCACAGATTGCGTGGAGCACTGGGTGTGGTGAAAAAATAATAAATACTGTTTTTCTGAAAATAAATAAATTTATTTAATTTAAAAAAGATGCTTTCTGAAAATGGAATATTCAGAAAACAACAAGAAAAGAGGTTTTAGAAATTTTTTTTTAAATGATGGCAGAAACAAAATGCATAAAAACCTCAAAGACAAGGTAAGGAAAGGCCAGAGAAGACAAAAAGACAGAAAAATAAGAATACTGGGGAAACAGTTGAGGGGGTCTCATATCTAAACAACAGGAGTTCTAAGGAGGGTGTGGGAAGGGAGAGCATAAAAGGGGGGGAAATTACAAAAGAAATAAGGAAGGAAACAATTTTCACAAGTAATAGCCAGAATTGAAGGATAGGAGTTTCAAAAGACAGAAAGTTCACTCAGTGACCTACATAACAAGAATATATCCACACCAAGGAACTGCATCATAAATTTCTAAACAACAGGAACAAAGAAAAATTCCTACACAGGGGAAAGGAGGGAGGGAGGGAGGTAGGAAGGGTGACTGATTTTTTTATAAAATGGTCTTCTTAGCAACAGTGGAAGCTTGCAGACAGGAGCACAAGCCATAAACGTTCTGAGAGAAAATTATTTCCAACCTAGACTTTTATACCTAGCCAAACCATCAACTAAACTTGAGGACAGAATAAAGGCATTTTCAGGGATTTAAGGTCACACAAAAATAACTGCTCACTTCTTTGTAAATTAATGGGGGGGAAAACATGCTCCACCAAAATGAGGATGTAACCCAAGAAAGAGGAGGATCCAGGGTCCAGGAAATAGAAGATCCTGCAGAAAAGAACACCAAAGAGATTACCAAGGTCTGAGTGAAGAAACCCCAAATAAATACTATAGAGCAGATCTAGAAAGCACCCAATCTAGTTCAGAAGATTCCATTAAGGTTTTTCTCAAGAAGAAGAAATTAATAGAATAGGGATTGTGAAAACAAGTTTGAGACTAATTTTATTCAACTGGAGGATAATGTGGTGTTGAATAGTGACGTAAAATAAAACAGCAGGAAGAAAAAAAAAAATAAGATAATTAACTCCAGAGAGGAAATGTTGATCAGAGAAAAAAAGTACAAGTCATCACAGCTCAGCCAGAAATTATATCTTCAGGGTCAAAATAATCTAAGCCCTGAATACTGATGTAATAAAATTATGCTCTATTTTGGAAAGATGGGAGATGAGACGTGGGTAGTGATGAAAAAGAGTTGAATCCTCATCTTCCACTGCAAGAAACCAAAGGACAATGTCAAAAATGAAAAACCTGAGGAACATAAATAAAGCACATTACTTACAGATACAGAGGTATTAGAAGAATCAGCTAAATTACTAAAAGTAATAGTAGTAGGATGTGTGGATGTCTGTGTGTGTGTGTGCGTGTGCACATGCGCACTTGAGTTTGCAACAAGCCTTTTAGAACAATTTGAAACTCTAAAATACAGACAAATCTAACTTTTATTTTGCAATAAAATTTAAAACAAGAATATATAAAATTCTCTAAACGGAAAAAATGATGAGGAGGAAGGAATAGGAGAGAAAGAGGGAAAAGAAGATGGGGTATTCTGATTCATTAGGGGTCATTACAGATACCACAGGTTAGCTGTGCCTGCTGCTTCTTCCAAAAGCTCCAGCCTCTCTGACTCCTTCCTGGCAGGAGCCCCTTCCAGCTACCAAGGATCTGGGAACAGACAGAACAGAGATTGCACCCCAAATTCCTTAACACAAAGGCTGTCCCATGGCCTACACAGAAAATATGCAGATTTACTAACCCCCTGGAGGACTCATGGGGGGGTCACACCCACTCAGGACCATCTGCCTGGTACTCTCATGGAGAACACCTGCTAACCAGCCCAAGGGTGAGGCTGGTTCCAGGGGTGCACTGAGAACCCCAGGCCTTGCCCTGTGGGACTGAGACAAGAAGGCCAGACTCTTTCAAGCTCTTGGGCAGGACAGGGGTCCCCAACCCACTGGCTAATGCTGACCCCACCCCTAAGCTTTTGCTTCACTCCAAACCAAAACAGGACCCTGGTATAGGCTTGAACTATTCACATGGGTCACCAGGCTGGAGAGCCAATTCTTGGACAGTTAGTAGGATTTCATAGGAAATATATTTTAACAGTCCAAACACACACACACACACCCCTTAGAAATCTTTTAACTAGAAAGGTTTTAAATACAAATGAGTAGCTTCAATTGATTTTCTTCTTTAAAATTATAATATTCATGCAAATAATTAAAAATCTTGATAAAAATGAAAAGGTAGGATAAACAGTCAGTTTCCCTCTCTTCTCAAGTTCCCAAGACATTTGTCTAAAGAAAATCAAAAATCAAATCACTGTGAGAAGTTTCTTATGCTTTCCTTGGGCTATACGTCTATACACAGAAGCATAT
>NC_081568.1:72540148-72803128 GCF_022355385.1 Mustela nigripes | reverse complement strand
ATAGATAGATAGATAGATAGATAGATAGATAGATAGATAGATAGATAGATATCCAGCTTGTATTTATTTTATCCAAAGGAGAGTAGTCTGGACCTACTGCTTGGCACTTTCCTTGTTCTGTACTTACTTAATGTGTCTGGAGTGATATATGAAGATCTCCAAAATACGGCACAGACGCGCCATGCTCTAACAGCTGTGGGGGATTCCATTACACAGATGGACCCTAACCAGTCCTCTATCTAGACACGTTTACAGTTCTTTGTTTTTTTTTCTCTATAATAAACAAGGATGTAACAAATGTCCCCAAATGCACATCAATGCATTCACTTATTCATTTACCAGTAAGATAAATTCCTGTACGTGGGACTGCTAGATCGAAAGGAGGGTGCGTTTTTTATGCATTTGCTGAACTTCTGTCCACAGGTCTTACCCTAGTTCCCACTCTCCGCTCACCCCACGGGACTGGGCCTCTTCCCCACACGCTGCCAAAAAAAGGCATCAGCAAATGTGTAAGCCTTCACAAGGCAAAAATTATATCTTATTTTGTTAATGGACATTTAAAAAAATATAGTAAGTAAGGTGGGGCTTCTTTCCATTTGCTTTATGTATCTCCTTTCCCATGGACTGCCTGCTTAAGTCTTTGTCTTTCCTTTGGGTTATCTGCCTTTTTTCTGATTGAAGGTTCAAGGTCACTTACAAAGGAAAGAAATCAGTTAACTTTGAACCACAACTATGCACCCGGTTTTTCTGACGGTACTTGATGTTAAATCCTATAATCAACCAGAAGGAGAGGAAGGTCCTTCCAGGGTTCCCTGTGAGCTCCTACAGGCAGGGAGAGAACAAGAACAGTGGTCCTAATGAGTGGGCACTCCGCGAGTATGGCCAAGGTGTGCAACGCTGAGTGCTTCTCATACATCATCTCGTTTAGTCCTTCCTATGATCTTTCAAGGAAAGTTCACTAGTATCCCCATTTTACAGACAGAGAACAGGTGCAGAGAGGTCAAGTCCCTTGCCTAGTCTCTCAGAGCCAGGAATTGATGGACCCCACTGTATGACCTCAGAGACCCAGCCACTAACCACTCTGCCACACCATCTACTCTTCGATACCCAGGGCCTGGCAGAGAGTCAGGACTAGGAATCAGGTCGATAACTCTAGACCATATGCATCTCGATGTTTCTGTGGAAATGCAAACCACCAGTCTAGCTTGTGCGCAGGAGCTCAATGTCCTATTCTTTCCGTACTGGGTTCTCAGTGTCTAGGAAGGTCCCCGGCACAGAACAGGTGCTTAGGAAATGGTGGCCGAGTGACAGCGTGAACGAACAAATGTCTTCTCCCTCGACTCTTCTCCTGACTCCGTCAGAGCTCCTTGAGGGCAAAAACTGGCTGGCTTGTCCTCCAGGGGCCTGGCTCAGTGCCTTTTATGGGGAAGATGAAGACCAACTTGAAAAAGTGTATAAAGCGTCTCTACTATTCCAGATGGCGTTCCCGCTACAAGCTTCAACTCCTAGTCAGGTTAGAACAACACTACCAATCCCAGGAAATATTCTCTGATAGCATTTGACATGTCATGTGGGAAGACCCAGACAAGAAAGGAGAAGGCAAGGGAGCCAGGCCAAGAAGACAAGGGTGGCCTACCCACTCCCAGGCCGAGAAGCTGGCTTCCCTCCTGTCTCCTCACCCCAATGCTGTGGCTACTAGTGTTTCATAGCCAGGAGATAACAGCAGCCCACAGCCCAAACAGTCACCCTGCAGCTCACTGACAACAGACCTAGCTTTCTATGTGCATTAATTCATCTGGTCTTCAAGACAACCACATGCCACATGTACTATTCCCCCAGAGATGAGGGAAGGCCCAGAGAGGTTAAGTTACTCAAGACCACGAAGAACAGAGCCAAGATTTTAACTCCCAAAGACCACTGGGAGACCTTCTGCCCAGCAGCAGTGATCTCCCTTACTTGGGGCCACTCTCTAGCTCCTACTCATCCTCCCAGACCCAGCTTCCCAGCTCCCAGTTTCCCCTCCCTTACCTTTAGTCCCTCAGCTGCTTCTGTCTTTGCTCCTACTCCATTAGCCATGGTAGGACGTGCCTGGCTTGCTAGTCCTCTTGGAGTGCGACCCTGAATTCCCCATGGCCCTGCCTTCCAAGGCTTCCTCCATTCTGCTCCCAGCAACTAGGCAGCAGGCAATGCCTTCTCCCCAGTCTCCCCTCCAGCCAAGGGGAGAGCCGTCTCCCAGAGGGCCCAGTGGGCACCTCTGAGTCCACCTTTCCCTGTCCCAAGGCCGGCTGACAGACGCAGCGTGCACCCAGGCAGTCTCCTAAGCTGAGGGAAGTGCAGTCAGGCCACAGGTGAGCCAGACCTGACTCCCTTCTGTCTGAGGGCAAATGGCCAGGACAGGTACTTCTGCCATTTCTATAACCAGCACTTAAAAAGCTCAGGAGTCAGACAGGGATTCAAATGTCCTCTGTGTGACTCTGGATGACTTGTTCAAACTCTCTGAGACTAGGTTTCCTTGGCCATAAAACAGGGAAGATAATAATACCCATTTTGCAACACAGGGGTTTGGGGAAAGATGAAACTAGTTTATAAGACCCCTCCTACTTTCTGAACCAGTACTAAACTCAGCACTGGGCAGGGGCTGTCACTGTGGCTATGGGGCCCAGAAAGGCCTGAGGAGCCCTTCCTCCAGGAGGGCCCTCTGCAACATCCCCCCACCCGCGTACCTCCCCCATGCTCAGCCTTCTCCCCTCATTTCAAGTCCATGATCCCTCATGAGTCCTGTCCTGAGTTCTTATCTCCAGCAAGCTCATATGACCTTGAATCCAAGGATGTCCAACACCCCCAGGCTTGAGGCCCCCACTGCTCCCAGCCTCAAGGGGGTTCCCTGGCCTGGCAGGGCCTTTGAGAAGGGAAGTCCTTGGAAGAGGAGCTATGAAAAGTGGGACAGCCCCTCCCCCCAGAATCTTTCTCACCATCTGTCTTGCTAGTCATGGACGGGTCCTCTCTCATCAGAAGTGATACAGCTCCTTCCTCCCTGGCCCTCCGGGCATCCCTCACCCACCCTTTCTCTCCCTCCTTCTCAGCTAGCCAGTCACACCACAGGGCTCGGTCTTAATTAGCCTAACAAAACTCAGTCACCAGGGGAAGTCCTTGAAGTCAAGGATTTCAACAAAGATAAACCACTAAATCCTGTGGCCGCCAGCCTGTCTTCACAGCTTCTCTGGCTCTGGCAGAAATCACACTCCCAGGCAGAAACCACAGGCCTAGCGGCTTCAATGTCCAACCCTCCCACCCCCCACCCCAACACACACACACACACACACCCCATCCCATCTTGGGCCACCTTATCAGGGCAGGCCCGGCCCATCCTTTATCTGCCTGCCATCTCTAAGTGCTTCCATCCCCCTGACAGGCCCCATAAAAGCTGGTGAAAGACAAGGCTGCCCCACTTCTGACATGGCTGACTTCAAAGGCTACGAATTAGGTGGGGCGGTTCTGCATGCCTTACTGAGTTAAGGGCAAAGCTCAACGTTCCTGGGGTGACCCAGTTGGTCAGGGGATCATTCCAGAGCCTGTCCGTAAAGACACAGAAGCGGTTAGGGCACCGGGTCTGGGGGCAAGCGTCCCCAGTTCAAGTCCCAGTCTGGCCACTTGCTAACTGGGTAGTTGCTTGCCTTGTTCTCAGCATCTCCTCTGACAAAAGGGGATAACAAAATCTGCCTGCCTGTCTAGTCCTACAAGCCTTCCTGGGACTGTCTTGACATGGGGAAGAAAGTTCCCTCCTGTGTGGAGATGGCTGCTTCTTGGGGCCCCTGAGAGTGATCCTAAGAGGGCCCTGGGTAGCAGGGACAATTGAATTCGGCAGGGGACCGTGGGGGGAAAAGGAATACAGAAAGGACCCAGGCCATGTGGCATGTGCAGGCTCAATTCCCACCTCTACATAACCCAGACACATCAGAGCTCAGGGCCCCAAATGCCCTCATCCCATAGTTGCTCAAGCCTGTCCCCCAGGCAGTAAGGGGTTAGTGTTTAATGGGAACCAAGTGTCAACTCGGGCGGAGGCCAAGCTCCAGAGATGGATGGTGGATATGGGTACACAAAAGTGTCAGTGAACTTAATGCCACTGAACTGTGTATCTCGAAAAGGTTAAAGTTTATGTTCTGAGTACTTACACAATTTCTTAAGTGTGGCTCTCCGGTAAAGGAGACAATCACAAAATGGGAACAAAGTGCTCCCTGGCTCTTTCAAGAGTTCAAACTTAAAACCCAAGATTCTCATCTAGTGATAGTGGACATGAAGCCCAGCCCAAGGCCCGGCCCCTCCTGCCAGTCCCAAATCCACCCCCAAGGCCCATCAGCCCCATTTGGCGGCTGCCTACGCTGGGCACAGGCCGGAGGCGTCCAGGAGGGGTCTGCCATGCACATCGCCTCACGCTCCCAGAGACCTCAGGGTCCAGATCTGCTGGCTCAGGCCCACGAACAGTGGCCACTCAGGACCCCAGCTCCAAATCCTCAAAACAGAGAGAGAAGTGCCGCAAGGGAAAGGGGAATTAAGCCATCCTCAGCGTCTCCCCCAAGCTGCAGTGAGAGGAATCAAGACACTTTTTAGGCCCACTGCCCAGAGACAAAATAGGAGATGAAAATATTTATTTGTTTCTAAGGCTCTTGCAATCCCAGGGTGAAAAGCCCACCTCGGTTGTAACTTACTGCAGCTTGAGCTGCTTCCCAGGCAGGCCTCCCCACGGGCAGCCGCCCGCTCGCTGGGTCTCGGGGCAAGGCGTTCCACCACCCCACTGGGGAGGAAAAGTGGGATCCCTGTCCCCACAGAAACTGATTCTATTAAATGAGAATTATCCCCAATTGGCATTGGGGAACCATAAATAGCTGAGCCGCCCCAGTTGAATCACCAGAACGAGCTCTGTGTCAGCATTTCTATATAAACCAGGGTTTGCTGGGGGATTAGCTCACGGCCATAAAAAATTTGCTCCAGGCTGAAACTTGGCCTAAAGAAAATCTGAGCCCAGGAGTAGATACTGAAAAGAAAGCCAGCCAGACACCGCCCCTAAGCCTCCCAAGGACAAGGGTGCCTCTGAGCCGGTCCTCTTACACCAGAGCTCTGTTGTCGTCAGCGTGTAAGAAGCTTGGTGATTTAGGGCACCACTTGGGGTTGCCATAATTCAAAATTTGGGGTTTGGGTTTTTATTATTTTTTTTTGCAAGCCAAAACAAGGGATATTTGCTGCTTGGAGAGCTTTGCATAGGCCTGAGTTTGAGAGTGTGTGATCCAAACCCTCCCTTTCTTCCACTGACAGCCAATGTCAAGCACAGAGAGATTGCCCCACATGGGGCACAAGGGCTCATGTGGGTTCCTTACATGGTGTAGGCACTAGTGCATGCTGTCTCCTACACCAAAGCTCAGGTTTTAAAAGGAAGGCCTGGGAACCTACTCTATCTATCAAAAGGGTAACGCAGCTCCATGTAGGGCACAGGTGTAGTCAGTGGCAAAAGGATGTTTTGTTTTGGTTGGTTTCCCCTGTGGAGAGCCCAACACCGACTATTAAATAAAGCTAGATGACTCTGCACATCATATACATAAAAGGCTTCCTGGCAGACACATGATCTAATTTTTTTTTTAATTAGAAAAATTAGGAGAAGAAATATTAAGAGAATGTATATGTAAATTGAGAATGGGGAGGTCTTCTTAAGTAGTTTCAGAAACTGGAAGCCCTTGAGGCACCTGGGTGTCTCAGCTGGTTAAGGGTCTGCCTTCTGCTTGTGTCATGATCCCAGGTTCCTGAGATCAAGTCCCTCATTGGGCTCCCTGCTCAGCGGGGAGCCGGCTTCTCCCTCTGCTCTACCCCTCCGTGCTCATGCTCACTCTCTTCAATAAATTAGTAATATTTACAAAAATAACAGGGGTGCCTGGGTGGCTCGGTGGATCAAGTGTCTACCTTCAGCTCAAGGGATGATCCTGGGGTCCTGGGATCAAGTCCCATATCCAGGTTGCCGCTCAGCAGGGAGTTGGCTTCTCACTCTCTCACTGCTGCTCCCACTGCTCGTGCTTGCTCTCTCTCTCTCTCCAATAAATAAATAAACTCTTGAAAAAAAAAAAAAAAAAAAGAAGCCCTAAGAAAGAGGAGGTCTTGATATATGGCAACACAAAGCTTTGAATTTTAGGTAGCCAGTTTTGTCCCAGACAAAATTAAAATAGATGCAATCCAAATGGCAAAAGGTTTAGATGTCTTAACAGAAGACTCTTATAAATTAATTAGACAAAGAAAACATGTCAGAGAAAGAGGCAAAGCTTATGAAAATGTATTTAAAGAAGAAGAAATGAAGAAGTTGCCAGCAAACAATGAAAGGATAGGCAACTTCACCATAGCTGGGAAAATGCAAATTAAAATAACAAATGTGACCCATCACATTGACAAAATGAAAGCCAGCTAGTCCCAGTCAGTGCTGCTGAGGGTGTGGGCAAGCAGGAACACTCCCTCACCGCCAGGGCACGAGGAACTGCTCCCATCCTTAGCAAAGCTATCTAGCAGCCTCTCTGAACATTTAAAATGCCCCCAGCCTCACTTTTAGGAATATGTCCATCAGGCCATACCTACAAGAATGTTTACTGCAACATTGTTTCTTAGGGCCAAAAAATTAAAATCAAAACAAAGGTCCATCTGTTGAAATATTCGCTCCATTATGTGTTTACTGCTGAGAATAAATAAATTATGCAGGTTATTAGAGAAAAAGAGAATAAATAATAGCTTACTTTTATCAGCAGGAAATAAGACATAGTGGATTTCTTTTATATTTAATTACATATTATCATGCATTCTCCTTTAACAAAGTTTACTTTGTTAATGAGACTACCTCTTTTTTATTTCTTATTAATTAAAAATATTTTTAATTTAAATTTTGAAAAATTAA
This sequence comes from Mustela nigripes, assembly GCF_022355385.1. Taxonomy (NCBI): domain Eukaryota; kingdom Metazoa; phylum Chordata; class Mammalia; order Carnivora; family Mustelidae; genus Mustela; species Mustela nigripes. The sequence continues at coordinate 72,796,206 of NC_081568.1, read as the reverse complement.
TTTAAAAATTAAAAATTAATTTTAAAAATTTAAAAAAATTAAAATTAATTTAAATTTAAAAAGTATTTTTAAAAAGCTGTTTCATGCATGTCAGAAGATTGAATTTGCCTATGCCCGTTACTGATAGGAGAGACTTTTCCCCTTAGCAAATTCACTAGCTAATGTGATACCATGATGTGGTACTTATGTGAAGATGTAGAGTACTATGTCTGTCATGGGCCACATTTCATTTTACAAATAAATAAGGAGGACAAAATAAAATCTCAATATATGTCATATACATTATAATTTAAGCTTGTCTGTATATGGAAACAGATGTACATGAAATTAGCCTGTATCGTAACACTGATAGCTTTAGGGAAATGAGACTGAAAGGAAGACCCACAACCTAGTAATTTTTTCTTTATATTCTTCTATATTGTTTGGGTTTTTAGGACAAATAGATTAGGGTTTTTTCTTTTTTAAAGATTTTACTATTTATTTATTTATTTATAAAAGAGTTTATTTATTTATTTATTTATTTATTATTTATTTATTAGCGAGAGTGAAAGCAAGAGAGCACAAGCAAGGGGAGTGGAAGGCAAAGAGAGAGGGAGAAGCAGGCTTCCTGCTGACTGGGGAGCCTGACACAGGGCTCGATCCCAGGAATCCGGCATCATGACCTAAGCCGAAGGCAGATGTTTAATGGACACAGCCACCCAGGCGCCCCACCAATATATTAGTTTCATAAAAACTTTAAGCAGGGAAATTTTAATCATTCCAAAAAACAAAATTCGCTGGTCACAGAGAGGTAGTTAGTGGCCAAACCTCCGCATGCTTCACAAATGCTCCGGAGCATGCGAATTCACACCACGGTGCCGCATGGCAGCAACGGCGCACTGGCCCTTCGCTCAGAGGGCGAAGGGCTTACAGACAAGGCTCACAGACAAGGCGGGTTGGGGGACCACATACAGGAAGACCTGAGAAACCGATTTAAAAATCCACAGGGACTCAGAGGCAGGCAGATCTGGGTGTTGGGTGAGGGCTTCGCAGTGGAGACTCCCCGAGCTCTGAGAACTGAGAACGGAAGGACCTGGATGAAGGGAGGATTAGGGGAACGCGAGACAGCTGCCGTCTCAGCTACAGGCCCGTGCCTGTGAACGAGCCTGGTCATGACAGGCCCGGGCCCCGGAAAGGGCCTGGCACACCGTGCTGCCCAGCGACCCTTCCTGAGCCCCATCAGCCACACCCCCCATGCCTCAGAAGGTGGCAAGTGTAAGAGAGAGTGTGCACAGCAGTCTGCACACTGCCTCGGCAAAGGACCGGTTTCGGTTTTCCTTCATGGCATTGGCTCTCTGGGGAATGATTCACAGCCGGACTGTTCTCTGCCCCAGTGCTGAGCCAAAGGAGGGCCCTCGAAAGTCTGGGAGCCCCCCCTTCCAGGAAGCACAGGCTTCTGATGTCACAGAGCTGTATTCGCGCCCAGCCCAGTCCACCCCAGGTCACTCCCACAGCCTCCCACCTCAGTCAGGAGCAGCCATTCCCACCCAGACAGCCGCCATCTTGCCAAGCTGGGATCTAAGTTGCTGAGGGCAGCAACCGGACCTGACTGGATCCCACTTCTCTGTCCTGTGACAGGCCACAGAGGAGCTCAGTGAGGGAATGACGCATCATTCTTGGTTCACAGAGCTGGTCTTTGCTGCACAAGCCTCTGCCATCCGCCTTGGTGTCTGGCAGAGCGATAATACCACCAGGGCCAGCGAGCTGGGATCTGGCTGAGTTGGGATCTGGGGCTTATGAGACCAATCCACAGTATGAAGTTTCAAGAGACCAAAAGAAAATAGTGACCCAGATCAATATTCTTAAGGGAGTATTTGAACAGAAGAGGACAGTTTGTGAATTGTTTTCTGTCGGGAAAGGAGGAAACAGAATAGTCTCCAAGTTATTTTCATTAGAGGCATAAGCAGTTGGTCTATTTCCCATGATTTGTAAAGGAAGAAGAAGGAAGGAGGGTGGTTTTCCCACACACAAATCCTTAGTCAAAAAGGGTGACACTTTATTTCAAACCCAGGAATGTCTTGGTGAGGCTTCTGCTCCTAAATTGCTCAGGAATACCAAAGCCAGCTCTTGAGGACAGACGTGTCCCTTCCTGCCGGTCCCTTCTGTCAGCCCTCAGATGGGCCAACCCCAAGCAGGACAACAGGGACCCACTTCGGGCGGCTCCTGTGAATGCTCGGGAGACTCGTGACCCCACCCATTTCCAGTCAGCCACTGGAGATACTCACTTGGTTGGGCTCAGCCTATACTGATCCACGGTCCTGAGTGTGTAGGCGACGGATAGACACTATCTTCCAGACAGACAAGCGATGGTTCTTCCAACACAACTCCTCATTGATCCTGTCCCACTCCATACCTGGCTATTGCCTATACAGATAGCTGCAAGACTTTGGGCATCAGGGTGGACATGGCCCTTGCCCTCACGGACCATGCTGGAGGCCCCCCAGTCTGGGTCTTGGAGCTTCCCTTCCAGAACCCACCTTCGTCTTTCCAGCACAATCACTGCTCCTCCTAAAATCCAAATGGGTTGGCCCCCTACCTTAGTTTCAAAATCTTTGACTTCAAACATCATTGCTTTCTGCTCGAAGGAAACGAGGTTTCATCACGCTCACTCAACAAGGATGTAGGGAGTGCTTTTTTAGAAGCCAGGCTGTGCCCCACGTGGTGAGTACAGAGCAGTGAACACAGCAGACAGCAATCGTTCCCCTCGGGGGGCTTACATTTTAGTAGAGGAAGCAGAAGAAAATGGGGTCATTCAGGGACACGCAGTAAGCCAAAGCAAGGGCAGGACATGCCGGGAGGGGAAGGGGCTATGTGAAACGGGGTGGTGAGAGGGGCTCCTTCTCGGCCCTGCTTGCTGAGATGGTGTTATTACGGTTCCCAAATAGCTGAGCTTCGAGTGAAGAGTTCATCTGTAATGGGATTATCTCTGGCCCTGTTTGCTTTCATTACAGTCCGACTCTCCGAGCATGAGAATCTAACCTTACCGAAAGCATATTTTGGTAATCTGATATAAACTAAATTTAAACTTTGACCTCCAACAATAAAAACGCTACTTTCTCCCTCTGAAGACCTGAAATTCAGATTAAGGGCCTGCCAGCTTCACTTTCCGGATTTCTCACTGACTTCTAATTAGATTCTAAGCATTCCTCAGAAGGGGCTGCACACAGGGCTCCCCCACCGGCCCACAGCGGACACCAGCCCACTGGCTTGGTTTCTGCTCACTCCCATCAGAAGTCCGATGTCCCTCCTCGGTCTCCCGCACCCTTCCCTCCGGCTTCCACTTCGTAGTATCACCGCAGAATACCAAGCTAGTGCTAAAAACTCACCATGAAATTGCTGCCTTAAGCCACATCGCAAATTTGTTCTGATTCCCGTTTTGCACGAACTGCTGTAATCCTGGTATGGGTCAAGGTTAAGTATGAGCTTACTCAAATCTGCCCCCACGTCGTGTACTAATTCCTATAGGTTATCATATTTAGAAATTAAGGCAAGCAAAATCCACAAGGGCAGGGGGCGGGAGGGGCGTCTGCCGCCAGGGCTCCTCCTGGCCACCAGTCTGTCAACAACCCCTGCTTCTCAGAGCTTGGCATCCATACCCTGCTCAGGTTTTCAAGACACAAAATTAAAACCTGGCTTTTCACTTTTTTTTTTTTTTTTTTTTTTTTTAAGAGAGACCTTGAGTAAGATTCACAGTCTGGAGCAGAAAAAGCAACTAAACATTCAAATTCAGGGATGTCCCACGTTAATAACTGTTCACCGAGGAAGCATTTCCTGTTTATACATTGAGCTAATGAGAATCCATCACCCCTGTCAAATATACTGAACACCAAATTCAAATGTCAAACCAAATGTAAGAGGTCACACATTTCCTTTGCTAACTAAAAGTGTAATTCATAAATATTATTGCTACCAAACTCTCCATCTACAACATTTGTTTAGAAATATGCACATGTAATATAAATTGTGATTAAGTTAAATGGGTATATTATTTCCTGTTTTAAGGGCTAACAGCAGCATGAATTATGCTTTACTGCAAAGAAGGCTCAAGTCACAAGCAGTCCTGCCTGACTACAACCCCACATTTTACACCCCCAGACTGATTTTTGCACGTTCATTCATAAATACTTTACATTACCCAGCCTTGCTGATAACTTTCACTTCTGCTGCCTTATAAAACAGCTCTCACCATTGAAAAGGTCAGCTACATGGACATAAACTTTGGGTCTAACTACATTTAAAAATAAAAGTGGGAAAACAAGAAAGATTTACGAAGCCAGGGTCTTCATTTACCTCTGGAAGCATAATACCAGAATCCAAATTAAACTGAAACTTTGCATCTGTGGCATGATTGAGTGAGATGGGAAATGTTACCACAGGAAGCAACGATTAATGTTAGGGAGCAGAGAGAAACTGGTGGGGAAACCACCTTTCGTTCCATCGGCATCCACAAATAAATTCAATGGAGGTCCTTTGTCTTAAAAACATGTATACAAATTAATATTTATATTATTTTAGAGAAACCAAATTGATTTGAGCCCGGAAAAGAAGGGAAGCAGAACAAACAGAAATAGCCTCTCTCCAAAGAACCAGAGAGGGATGTCAGTCATGTCCTCCTCACACTCAAATGAGAGGCTGAAAAAAGGCAAAGACCAGACTCAAAGCTGACCCTTACCAGTCATGCTCTGTCAGTTCAAGAACGGACGGTTTGACTCCCCCGGCAATGAAAACTATGACTGGCCACAACAACCGGGGGGGGGGGGGGGGGGGGAAGGCAAGCAGGCAAGCAAACAAAAAAAATCCTCCCTTCCCCAGCGTAGGTTGCAAGGGCTTTTTTTTTTTTTTTCTCCCACAGGCAGGCTGGAGGGCTTAGCCCCAGATCTGGGCAGAGCCCCACCTCCAGATCAACGAGGCTGCTGGTCCTCATTCCCATGGGAACCAGGTCTCCCCAGCCACCCTGGTCTATGGCATGTGGAGGAGAGAGGTGGCTGAGAGGCTCCTCAGAGGAGCTCTGAGTCATCCCTGTTTTCGAAACTCTCCCCAGAGCGAGCCAGCCTGACGCCATTGTGCCAGACAATTTTGCAATGAAACCAAGTCTTTGATGTCATGGACTGGGAGGGAGGGATAAACAGGGCTCCTCAAAGAGATAACCAAGATGACTGTCCAGCTTTTGAAATCTGGTGCAGAGCATTTCTTAAACCCCAGATTCGGAAACAGGTAATTATCAGATCCCAGGGAAGCTCCTATCCGGGGACACACTGTGCGTTCACCAGCAGGCAGGCAGGAGCTGCCTCTTTCCTGCCTCCTTGCTTTCCCTTAAGTTTGCGCTGAATGGGCAGATTTGGGTTTCAGAATGAAAATATGCGGCTCTAATTAAATATTTTAAATTAGGTTTCCAATAGTTCAACCATAGCATTTTTCCCATTATAATATAATGGTTATATCAATGGATGGTTTTTAATATAGTACCTTCAAATCTGTTAACTGCAATTTCAGTGTAAAAAATTATTTTTTTCATCCCACATTTTAAAAATTGGGTTTAATTTACATAAAGCGAAAGGCTTAGGTCTTAAGTGTTCTGTCCAGTCCGTTTTGATGAATATATATGAAGACAGGACATTTCTCTCATCCAAAAAGTTCCCCACACCCCTTCTCAATTTTCCACCCCCAGAACCAACCTCTAATTTGACTTTTATCAACCTAAGTTAGCTTTTCCTATTCTAGAATTGCTCACAAATGGACCATACAGTATCCACATTTTTGCATCTTCACTCACTCATCACAATTTTATTTATTTATTTATTTATTTATTTATTTATTTATAAACATTTATTTTTATCCCCAGGGGTACAGGTCTGTGAATCACCAGGTTTACACACTTCACAGCACTCACCAAGGCACATACCCTCCCCAATGTCCATAATCCCACCCCCTTCTCCCAAACCCCCTCCCCCCAGCAACAGACACATAGATCAATGGAACAGAATAGAGAGCCCAGAAATAGACCCTCAACTCTATGGTCAACTAATCTTCGACAAAGCAGGAAAGAATGTCCAATGGAAAAAAGACAGCCTCTTCAATAAATGGTGCTGGGAAAATTGGACAGCCACATGCAGAAAAATGAAATTGGACCATTTCCTTACACCACACACAAAAATAGACTCAAAATGGATGAAGGACCTCAATGTGCGAAAGGAATCCATCAAAATCCTTGAGGAGAACACAGGCAGCAACCTCTTCGACCTCTGCCGCAGCAACATCTTCCTAGGAACAACACAAAAGGCAAGGGAAAAAATGAACTATTGGGATTTCATCAAGATCAAAAGCTTTTGCACAGCAAAGGAAACAGTTAACAAAATCAAAAGACAACTGACAGAATGGGAGAAGATATTTGCAAATGACATATCAGATAAAGGACTAGTGTCCAGAATCTATAAAGAACTTAGCAAACTCAACACCCAAAGAACAAATAATCCAATCAAGAAATGGGCAGAGGACATGAACAGACATTTCTGCAAAGAAGACATCCAGATGGCCAACAGACACATGAAAAAGTGCTCCGTATCACTCGGCATCAGGGAAATACAAATCAAAACCACAATGAGGTATCACCTCACACCAGTCAGAATGGCTAAAATCAACAAGTCAGGAAATGACAGATGCTGGCGAGGATGCGGAGAAAGGGGAACCCTCCTACACTGTTGGTGGGAATGCAAGCTGGTGCAACCACTCTGGAAAACAGCATGGAGGTTCCTCAAAATGTTGAAAATAGAACTGCCCTATGACCCAGCAATTGCACTACTGGGTATTTACCCTAAAGATACAAACGTAGTGATCCAAAGGGGCACGTGCACCCGAATGTTTATAGCAGCAATGTCCACAATAGCCAAACTATGGAAAGAACCTAGATGTCCATCAACAGATGAATGGATCAAGAAGATGTGGTATATATACACAATGGAATACTATGCAGCCATCAAAAGAAATGAAATCTTGCCATTTGCGACAACATGGATGGAACTAGAGCGTATCATGCTTAGCGAAATAAGTCAAGCAGAGAAAGACAACTATCATATGATCTCCCTGATATGAGGAAGTGGTGATGCAACATGGGGGCTTAAGTGGGTAGGAGAAGAATAAATGAAACAAGATGGGATTGGGAGGGAGACAAATCATCACAATTTTTTTAAAGATTTATTTATTTATTTGACACAGAGAGAAATCACAAGTAGGCAGAGAAGCAGGCAGAGGGGTGGGGGGAAGCAGGCTCCCCGCCAAGCAGAGAGCCCAATATGAGCCCTTGATCTCTGGACCCCGAGATCATGACCTGAGCCGAAGGCAGAGGCTTTAATCCACTGAGCCACCCAGGCGCCCCACTCATCATATTTTTGACACCCCATGATATTGTGTGTGTCAGTAGTTTGTTCCTCTCCGTGGCTCAGTAGGTATTGTGTGACCAAACCTCCGTGATTTATCCATTCATTATTCACTGATGGACAGGTAGGCTGTTTTAGTTTCTGAATTTTATGAATAAGGCTGCAATGAACATTTTTATGCAAGAACTTTTGAAAGAAATACATTTTCATTTCTCCAAGGAAAATCCCTGAGAGTAGTATTATGGGGTCATAGGGTCAACGTTCTCTTAGCTTTTTAATAAGTACCAGTTTTCCAAAGTGGTTATACCATTTCACACTCCCATCAACAATTCACGAGAGTTCCAGTTCCTCCACATCCCCTCCCACAATTCATTTTGTCAATTGTTTTCACTTCAGCCCTTCTGGTGGTTAACTCTGGTGAATAACTCACCATAATTTTAATTTGCATTTCCCTGATGCCTACTGATGTTGAACACTTTTCCCTGTGTTACTGCCCATTTGTCTATCTTCTTCAGGGAAATTGGTATTCAGATATCTTGCCCATTTTTAATTGGATTGGTTGGTTTTTATTACTGAGCTGTAGGAGTTGTGTGTGTGTGTGTGTGTGTGTGTGTGTGTGTTTCAAAAGATTTTAGAGAGAGAGAGCACAAGTAAACAGAGTGGCAGGCAGAGGGAGAGAGAGAAAAGCAGGCTCTATGCGGGGCTCCCAGGACCCTGGAATCATGACCTGAGCCGAAGGCAGCTGCTTAACCAACTGAGCCACCCAGGCGCCCCTGAGCTGTAGGAGTTTTAATATATTCTGGATTCAATACTTCTGTCAAACTTATGGGTTAGCAATAGGTTAGTATATGCCTTAACCTCTTCATTACCTTAACTGTGTTTTTTGATAAGCACATATTTTTAATTTTGATATACTCCAGTTTATCAAGTTTTATTTTTATGGCCTACAGTTCCTGTGATCTCTCTAAGGAATGTTTCCCTGTATAGCCCAAGGTAGCAAAAATATTCTGCTATGTCTTTTCTAGTAATTCTATTGCTTTAGCTTTTATGCTTAGGTCAATGACCCATATTGAATCAATTTTTGTATAACTTAGATGTAGAAGCCAAAATACTTTTTTTTTCTAATGATTATCCAAATGTTTCCATACCATTTGTTAAAAAGATTTTCTTTCACAATTGAATTTCCTTGACGTTCTTGGACCAAAATTCACTGCACCACATATCTGTGGATATACATACAGATTCTATTCTGCTCCATTTTTCTATTTATCCATCCTTTCATCAATACCACCATCTTGATTACTGCAGCTATGGAGTCAGTCTTGTCCTAAGGGAGGATAAGTATTCCAAATTTGTTCAATTTTTTCAATATTGTTTTGGTTATTCTAGACCCCTTTATCTTTCCATAAAATTTTTAAAATCATTTTGTTAAAGAAAAAAAGTTTTCTATTAGGATTGATCAATTAGTGAAAATTGACACTGTAGTAATATTGAGGCTTCCAATCCATAAACATGGTATATCTCTTCATTTAGACATTCTTAAATTTCTTCAGCAACATTTCATAGCTTAAGTCTTGAGCATCTTTCATTAAATTTATCCCTAAGTATTTGATTGTTTATGCTATAACATATATTTACATTTTCATTGTTAATTATTCATTGCTAGGATATGGAATCTTCACTTGGTTATATCCTCTGGTATTGCACAAAAAATTATTAATTTTATTCATTTAAAAAATATTTTAAGAGGTTTTTTGCACAAAATTATGTCACACAGTGAATACAATTTTGCTTTTCCCTTTCCAATCTATGTATTCTTTTTCTTATATCTTATTGCCTTATCTAAGGCTGCCAGTAAAATGCTCAGTGAAAGTTTTGAGAGCAACATCTTCACTTTGTCTCCAGTCTCTGGAAGAAAGCATTCAGTCATCAATAAGTATGTTAGCTGTAGGGTTTTTTGTAAGATGCTATCTGTGAGGTTGAGAAAGCTTCTTTCTGCTCCCAGTTGGCTGAGTTTTTACCATGAATAAATGTTGAAATGTGTCCATTGCTTTTTCTTCATCTACAGAAATCTAGTTATTCCCTTAGTTTAATTACATTAATGAATACATACTGACAAAGTGTATTGATTGGTTTTTAAATGTTAAATCAACTTTTCATTCCTAGAATAAACTCTACTTTACCCTCTCCTATACATTATTGATTTTATTTGCTAATATTTTCTTAAGGATTTTTATACCCATGTTAATGAGGAATTTTGATCTGTAATTTTATTCTGTTATACTATCCTCATCTGGTTTTGATATCAAAGTAATGCCAGACTCACAAAAACTGGGGAAGTATTCCTTAATACTATGTTTTCTGAAAAAGTATTGTAGAATTGGTATTATTTTCCTTAAACATATAAAAGAAATCATGAGGAAAACTCTGTAGACCTGGACTTTTGTTTATGGGAAGCTATTTAATCACACAGTCAATTTCTTGGACACTTGGGTGGCTCAACCAGTTAAGCGTCTGCCTTTGTTTCAGGTCACGATCTCAGGGTCCTGAGATCGAACCCCACATAGGGCTCCCTGCTCAGCAGGGACTCTCCTTCTCCCTCTCCTTCTGCCCTCCCTCTACTTGTGCTCTCCTCTCTGTCAAATAAATAAATAAAATATTTTTTAGAAACATCTATTTCATGAATGTAAGGCTTAAATTCTTCTGTTTCTTCTTGTTGGTTTTTCAAGCCATTTGTCCCTTTCATCTCAAATTACTGGGGTAAAGTTGTTCATAATATCACTTCATTATCTTTCAAATATCCTTAGTGAAGTCCTCTTTCTTATTTCTGATATTAGTAATTTGTATCTCCTTTTTCCTTTTTATTATTGTTTACTGTGGTCAGAAAACATACAATTTATCCTCATAACCATTTCTAAGTCTACAGTTCAATACTGTTAAGCATCTATCAACTTTATTATTAATCTTTTCAACTTCAAAAACCAGCTTCAGTCTTTGCTATTTGCTTTATTAGTTTTCTCTTTCATTGATTTCCACTCTTATTATGATTTAATTAACTAATCTCTTTTGGTTTTTTAAGGAGCATTGTGTGCCTTTCTTATTTTCTAATATAAGCATATAAAACTTTACATTTCCCTTTAAAATCTGTACACTCAAAAATTCTGATGTCATCTTTTCACTATCTTTAAACTTAGAGTATTTTCTAATTGTCCTTATGATTTCTTCTTTGACTCGTGGGTTATATCATTGTGTGTTAATTTCCAAATATGTGAGGAATTTTGTAGATAAATTACTGTCATTGATTTCTATTTAAATTCTATTTTGTGGGGTGCCTGGGTGGCTCAGTGGGTTAAGCCTCTGCCTTCAGCTCAGGTCATGATCCCAGGATCCTGGGATCGAGCCCCACATCGGGCTCTCTGCTCAGCGGGGGGCCTGCTTCCTCCCCTCTCTCTCTCTGCCTCTCTGCCTACTCGTAATCTCTCTCCCTCTGTCAAATAAATAAATAAATAAAATCATTTAAATAAATAAATAAATGAAATTCTATTTTGTTCAGAGAACATACTTAGAAATTCAGCCTTTAGAAAACTTCAGAAATTTAGACATTTTTTTATGGTCTGGTTTGTGATCTATGTTGGGGAATGCTCCAGGTCCACTTGGGAAGCATGTGCATTTGGCTTCTGTTGGGTGGAGGGTTCTGTAAAAGTCCATTCCATTAGGTCATTGGCAGTGTTGCTCAGATCTTCCAAACACTCATTGATCTTTCAACTTACCGACTGTTGAGAGAAGGGTCTTAAATTCTTTAGCTAGGATTCAGCTTTGCCTCATGTATTTTGGAGTTTTGTTATTAGGTATAAATACAGTTTTTATATCCTTTTTATATCCTTTTGATTAATTAGCAGCCTTATAAAACTCCCCTTTTATCTTTTGATCATCTTGAAGTCTACCTATTCTGAAATTAGTATAGCATCACCTCTTTTCCTATGCATAGGGTTTGCATAGTACCTTTTCCCAAACTGTTATTTTCAACTTGTTCTTGACTTTATGTTTATGTTGCACTTCCTATAAACCACATATATTCTTACATTTTTATCTGGTATGACAATTTCTGGGATTTTTTTAATCAGAAGGTCAATCCATTTACATTTAATCTTATTGTGTGTGTGTGTGTGTGTGTGTGTGTGTGTGTGTGTGTGTGTTTTGAATAGACCAAATTTGGGTTTGTAATTTGTCCTTTATGACCTTGGTTTTTCGGTTACTCCCTCCTGGATTTTTGGGAAGAAATAAGCATTTCTGCAGTTGAGTTCATCTCTCTATTAACATTTTAGGCATGCCTACTTGTATTTTATTTTCAAAGAGCTTTCTAGGGATTACATGCTTATCTTTACTTCATCATGGTTAACTTTCAAAAGATGTTACTTCATAAACAATGCAGGAACTCAGTGGATATATATTTCCACTCACAACCTTCCCACTGTTTGTGTTCTTGCTGCCAAAGGTTTTAGTTCTAAAAGACTATATGTCTTATAGTTCCTCTGTTACTATTTTTACTATAAACGACCAATTATCTTTAGAGTCTTAAAAGTCCTTTTTATGGGGCGCCTGGGTGTCTCAGTGGGTTAAGCCGCTGCCTTCGGCTCAGGTCATGATCCCAGGGTCCTGGGATCGAGCCCCGCATCGGGCTCCCTGATCGGGCTCTCTGCTCAGCGGGGAGCCTGCTTCCTCCACTCTCTCTACCTGCCTCTCTGCCTGCTTGTCATCTCTCTCTGTCAAATAAATAAATAAATAATCTTAAAAAAAAAAAGTCCTTTTTATTTAAAGACCTGCTGACTTATTCTGGCATTCTTCATTCATACAAGTCCTTCCTATAGGATCAGGTCTCCAACTGAAATCGTTCTCCCTCTACCCAGAGAATACCATTTAGCATTTTCTGCTTTCCTGGAGATTGGTTCTTTCAATCATGAAAATGTCCATATTTCATCTTCACTGGTGAAGTCTATTTTCATTGCATGTAGAATTTAAGTTGGCAGTTTTCATTTGTTTTCCTTGCAGCACTGTGGAGATGACATGATTGCCTTCTGATCTCTAGTCTACCCGATGAGAAGGTGGCTATCATTCTTAACATTGCTGTTCTATGTGGGATTGTTCCCCCTCCCCCAGACTGCTTTTGAGATATTTTTTCTTTGTCCTTTGTTTTCTGTAATGTGACTATGATTGTGCTTGGGGTTATCCAGGATTTTTGGACCTGTGATTTTCTTTTTTCATTAGTTTTGGAAAGTGATTATTTGTTCAAATTTTTTTTCTGCCCTTTCTCTCTCATCTTCCACTAGGACTTCAATTCCACACAGGTTAGACCTCTCCACATAGTCCCATAGACCTTGGCTGCTCCACCGCGTGTTTTCACTCTTATTTCTCCTCTTGTTTCAGGGTAGATCATTTCTGGTGGCGTGCCTTTGAGTTTATTGATTTTTCCCTCTGTTGTGTCCAATCTCCTAACAAGTCCATCCACAGACTTTTGCATGCCTGACAGCCTGTTTTTCATTTCTAGCATTTCCATTAAGATTTTTCTTTATAGCGTCCTTACCTCTACTGTAATTCTCCATGTGTTCATACATGTTGCTCACCTTTTCCACTAGATCCTTTAGCATATTTATCATAGTTACTTTACAATAGCTGTGTGATAATTCCAACATTTGGGCCATCTCGCATCTTGTTCTACTGATTATTTTATCTCTTGACAAGCAGTTATATCATTGTTTGCTGGAGGTGTGTGTCACAACTTTATAATGAATGTCACACACTGCATGCAAAATATAGTACAGACTGAGGTAACTATTCCCCTAAATGGAAAATTACTTTTTTCTATCAGGCTGTTAATGTGAGAAGCCGAGTTAGCATCAAGTCTGTAGCTGAGCTGGATTTGGACGTTGCTACTGTCTTAATAATATCCTGTGTACCACAGGCTTCAAATTTTCTTAGAGGAGTGCAATATCATATCCCATAATGAGCCTGCCCATAGTTAGTGTACCTCATGCTTAGGGTGAAGCTAAGATAACAGAATTTTTCTAAATGATCCTACAGCGTCTATGCTCTCAGCAGGCTCTATGCAACAGAAGAGGTCTCTCTCAGCAGTCCTGTTTCTTTTCTAGTGATACACTGCTGCTGGGGCTCAGTGCATGGCCCAGCACTCAGGAGAACCTATTTGGGCAGCTCTCCTTACCCGTGCAAGGATCACTCTCATCTCCTCACCTTTCCCCCACACTGAGATGACCACGATCTTCTACTCAGTGCAGAATCCAGAGCTTGGACAGGCAGGTTTCTGGCCCTTTGCCAGCAGCACACAACCACTGATTCCTTCCCATTCAGGGTCCAAGAGGGTTTCTCAGCACAAAAGGGTTTCTCTTGGTTCTCCTGCTCTAGCCTCAGTGTTAGACAGGTTTGTGTACCTCTGCCCCTGGGGAGAGGAGTGGAGAGGGGTCAGTATTCCTTTCCTTCCCTAGCAGATAACCTCTACCTCTTACCCTGGCAAGGTGAGAAGCATGTTGCTTTAACTACAGACTCAGGCATGTCCTGCCTACCTGCACCACAGAGAATTCTCTCTCCATTCTTCTGTCCCACCCCCAGTCTTCCTTGTCAGCTCTCAGTGGAGGCACATGGGTAATAGTGAGCAAGACGACACCTCTTGGGTTTGGGCCTTCCAAGAATTCCAAGCTGTTATATTAGTCCACACTGGGCTCTTAAAAATCCATTACAATCCCAGCTGTTTTCTTCTTGCTTGCTTCTATGGTGGTTACCTTCTCCTTGAGCTGCTCTGCCCAAGGTGGGACAACCATGCATTCCATCACCTTGGAGGGGCTGTCACCCTTTGGATTTTTATTAGGTCACCTTGTGTCCTTCAGCTCTCTGACAGGTGTTAAAATATATGATCTTAAGAAGTGTCTGGCTTGCACTTGTTGTTAGGGTGGAAGCAATTTAATCTCACAGCTATTCATATCCTAGGTAGAAGCTCTCATTAAATGTAAGTATTAACAACTAATAAACTCTCCCTTTTGGCATGTATTTATATGCTTTTGGACACAAGTTTACTTTTTGTGCATTTTTTCTTTTGTAATGAAATTAAAATGTAATTTGACTTTTCTCCCTCAGCCCCATAGCTCCTTGTACATACAGCTAATGAATGGTAATGAGGTAAAGAATTTGTCCACCATCAACAAAAGAATGAATAATATTAGATTAACCATAACCACCACTACTGTTGGGTGTGCAACAGGTAAAACAGGCAGTATTTTTTCTATGTGTTAATTCATTTCTCATGACTCCATGAACTAGACATACCATTTGGCAGTTGAGGAAATTCATGCTCAGAGACACATCATGACTCAGCCAAGGCCACAGAGCTAATAACTAGGGAACCAGAACCTGAAGCCAAGCACTCTAGATTCTGGAGCCTACACTTGTTACCACCATCTCATAAAGGAGTGAGTAAGGGGTTAAATGTCAACTTAAACTTTCTTATATTGATGGTCCGACATCTGAGTTCTAATTTTTGCAGCTCTCCATACACCCAGGGCCAGAGAAACGCAATGCACATGCACATGTGCACGCACACACACACCCACAAGGAAGTGCTACTCCCATGTTTCATCTCATTTGGATCCCTTATATAACCCTACTGCCCTCAAGGGTGCCTTCCTCACATTCTTCCCACCTCCCCACCAACAGAACCAGCTGAGGACTAAGGCTAGCTTCAGACTATAGCAGTAGAACAGAGTCCCTAGCAGGACCTGCCTGAGGATGGGACCCTGGACAAATGCAGAGACAAGATCTGACTGTCTGGAGATAGCCCTTCATGTACTGGGAAGCTCCACATCCGGTCTGACTTGGGGAGAGGGTGAGGAGCCCCAGGACATTGTAAGTCAAACCCTCAATCTTAAGCAAATGGAAGGAAAAATTCATGTAACTACATTTACAATTCAGCAGCCTCCCTCCCCAGACAGGCTGTTTAGAATAGGGCTTGTTCCTCCTGAAGCAATCTCTTGGCTGTTCAAAGGAAGTCTTCCCCGAGTCACTTTAAAAACTGGAGATATTGCCATCAGGGGCAAGGAGATCAAAAGCACGTTAATCTCCTCTATCAGCAGGCCAGCCACTTACCAAGTCTGAGAATGTTACCCAAGTGCTGCCCCCTGATCCCTCCTGACAGTCCCTGGAACTGGTACCTTGGATCTTGGAAAACAGAAGTATGGTTTTACTTATGCAGGTCACAATCTCAAGAAAATGCATGGAACAATAACAACCATCCCTCAGCCCGAAGGCTGCAAAAGGGTGTTTCAGAATTCATAAGTGGAAGAGCTGTGGTTGCTTTCTTTAAAGAGGGATCAAAACATTGAAATCCACCCTAGAGCACTGCTGTGTACGCTGAGAGTGAGTCACACTGATTAATGGGGCACATACAAGGAACGTGCCCTCTCATCAGTAAGAAAGATTCTCTTGGCATTCCTCAGGAAGAAGTGGGCCCCATAGCTCTAAGCACTTGGGAAGGTACTACTTGTACAAGTTGGTTGGGATTGCAGGCTTACCTGTCTTGGGCTCCGTCTTATAACTCTAGGCTGCTACAAACAAAGGTTGCATTAGTAGCAGTACGTATCCAAGAATAAGGGAGGCGAGGCCTTTTTGCTTCTGTATGCCTAACCTCTACAGAGTGTGTTGCATCCTGAACCCTTGCACATTACAGTGAACTTTGCCCAAACAGAAAGAGCCATATGGAAGGTACAGAGGATGAGAGGAGCTCTGAAACCACAACATTTGACCTGGTTGTACAGTCAGGACAAATGTAGCTTGATGATGAGCACTTATACGAAGTCATACTCCTACCTTTCTCACTCTGTCCCTAACCTCACAGGTACTGATACTTCTCCCTCAAATGAACTTTGAGCTCCTTTGGGGCAAGGATGCTGGGTGACTAACAGTACCTGGCATGCTTAAGAAATATTTTCTGAATGAAGGAATGAAGGAATGAATGAGTGAACAAAAAGGCAAACAAAATGGCTGCCTTGGGAGGACGCCTTGGGAGGTGCCAATATCTGCCCAACACACCCCTCCATAGAATGAAGGGAGAGCCCATCCTGCCAGTGCAAGGAGGTGATGAAGCGCTTGCTGTATGCCTCCCAAAGAGAGACCAGGGGCTGACAGATTAGCCTCCTGCAGGGTCTAGCAGTGATCCAGCTCCTGCTATGGAAAGCACGAGAATGAGCACCAAAGTGCAGAAAGCCAAAGACAGGGTTCAGAGTCACAAAGCTGTGGGTCCTCAACTGCTAGCCTTCTCAGTTCCGCTCCCGTTCCTCCTAAGCTGACTAAAACCACGGCTCGCTCACAGGTGTTGCTGTGAGCACCAAATGACCTTCTTCCAGTAGTGGAGACAGTAAAAACTGCAGAGAGCCCTAAACAGGTGAGCCACAATAGCAGAGATGAAGGCATTCTAGGGGGAGTCTACCCTAAGACATGGCAGAGGAGGACGTAGGGAGAGCTCAAGAAGTCACTGGGCCCCAGGTGCTCAAGCCCTTCACTGTGGGCAGCTGGCCAGGACATCTGGGCTGACTCTGGACCCAGCTGGGAGGCTGGCACCTGAGATGAGGCAGCAGTGACGTGGGAGACCAGGGGACCTCTGCATAGGGCTGGAGGGGGCCCTTGCTGGGGGTGCATGTCCAGAACAGGTAGATGAAACTCATTACTGTTTCTCTCCTGTGACCAAAGCAACACTGAGCATACACCCAGTCGCTCATCACTGTGATCCTCTTTTGTCTGGGACAGTAAGGAGGCTCAGAGTCTAACTGGTAGCCTATAGCTTGTAAAAGCCACTGGACCTGCAGCTTTTTAAAAAACACAAACACCTCTCTGTAACACTGTCAGCTCCAAGAGAGTAGGAACCCCCACGGCTTCTGTGCTCACGGCTCTATCCACAGGGCCAGACGCCTGGTCAACACTCATGAAGTACTTGCTGCCTGACCATTCACACCTTGTCCTCACCCTTCTTCTCCCTTCGCTCAGCTTCTCCCCTAATTTCACGTTCATCCTGCTGTCACATCTGTCCTTCTGAAAGCACCTCCAATCCTCTTTTGTATAAGGCCAAGGTAGACATAAATGTAAAAGAAAGAGCACAGAACACATACAGAACTCACGGATGCATCCTTGTCCAGGAAGCTTCTACACGGACGGGGCTCTGCTGACCTTTCCTGCCACCTCCCAGAGGCAGGCCAGGCGGGGGAAAGGAGCAGAAGTTCAGCTCTGTCCCAGGGAGGCCCTCCTACCAGGCTGCTCCCAGAGATTAGGTTACCTCCAGACCCAGAGGCAAGGTTGCCTAGCAACACTCATCAGCCTCCTCACCTCTAAATCCTGCATTTGTGTCTTCTGTGTCTGTGGCACCATGTGAGCAAGACCCCGAGCGCCCTCCCCCTGCTGCAGCGCCCCACCTAAAATGGGCTCATCTGTCTGCCTTACTGAGCCTTCAGCTGCACTGGCTTGGGACTTCTAGCTTCCACTCGCAGGCGCCCATGGAGCAGGAGGCAGGGCAGGCAGGTGGACTGAGCCACTGTGTTGGACTAGCACACACCACCAAGAAGCAAGGAGAAAGGGGGAAGATGAGCTGAGAGCCCCTCGGAGGTCTAGCTGATGCAGGCCCCATCACCCCAAGCCTCCTCCTTGGAGATTTTCTGCTTGCAGGAAAACACTTGATTTTTTCATCCAGAAGGGTCAAAAACATGCAAACGTGTAAATAAATGAAGTGTTGCTTAAGACCATGTCTAAACAGTGTGCAAAAATAAATATCCTTACTCTAAAGCAAGACAGTATACAGTATCCATCTGGGGAAGGAGGAAAACAAGGAGGGATTTGGGGGAAAGAGCTCTAGGAGATCTAAACTTTATCTGTGGCTCTCCAGAAGCCATGGAAAAGAGCAAAGAGCCTCCAACTCACAGACTCCCAAACATGGGCTCTCACCCCTTCCTTTTGGCTTGGAGAAGCCTTGCCAGACAGCCTTCTTGCTGCCAGTGAGGACAGATTTCACTGTGGCTTCTCCCTTTGCTTCTCCAGCTTCACTACCAGGCAACTGTCGGCCACGAGAGTGTCCGTGGGAAAACACTCCCCCTTTCCACTTCACTCAGAGATTAAGCCACACTTTCTTGTATTAGGTCTAAAACAAGTCAACTCCATCTGGCCCCTGTCTCCCAGCCAAAAGTTAAAACTTTAAGCATTACACACATAAAAAAGCAAAAAGAGCAATTTAAGCTCTTTATGATGAAATTTATTTTTGATAGTGAAATGAAGAACAGACCCCGGGAAAGGGTCGGATCGAGGCACTTCGGAGCTACACTGGCAAATGCAGCAGCCACCAGCCACAGAGGCCCACTTAAGTTTAAATTAATTAAAATTAAATAGAATTAAATAGAAGTGAAAACTGAGGTGTTCAGTTGCACGAGCTCTTTTCAAAATCTCAGCAGATACAAAGAGGCACTGTGCTGAACAGCTTAGATACTGAACATTTCTACCATCGCAGAAAATTCTACTGGACAGCACTGCTCCAGGCCATTCCAGAAGCAGGCTGTGGTCACAGTGGTCCACCCCCAACATGGTGGGCTCTGCCTCTAGGCCCACTGAATGCCCATACTGTCAGTCACTTCTAAGCTGGACCCTGCATCTTCAGTCTCAGGGAGGGGGGGAATCTATATCCAAGGCCACAGTGCTTCTGAGAATTTTCCTACTGCCCCTTGTGCTGTATCTCAAACAGATTTATCTCCTTAGCCCATCATGAGTTACTCTAGGACCTCTCTCTCATACCACTCTAGGGGCACACTGGATGGAACGGTGGCCTTCTGTGCAGGTGCAGCTCCCACACCGGCCCTCCACCAGCTGGGACCATCACTCACCTGCTGTGCCTAGCTAAAACTAACATTCATTGATCCATGCGCAATGCTACATGCTTTATATACCTTTTGCACGTCTACCCGAAATCTGTGAACATGAACTACTTTGGGAAAAAAGGATCTTTGCGGATGGAATTAAGAAAAACAAACCTGGAGGTGCCTGGGTGGCTCAGTGGGTTAAGCATCATGACCTTGCTTTCAGCCTAGGTCATGATCTCAGGGTCATGAGATCAAGCCCCACATGGGGCTCCGTGCAGAGTCTGCTTGAGATTCTTTCTCCCTCTCCCTCTGCCCTCCCACACATGCTGTCTCTCTCTCTCTCTCTAAAATACATAAATAAAATCTTTTTCAAAAATCCTGGGTTAATTGGAGGACCCTTAATCCAATGACAAGTGTCTTTGTTATAAGAAAAGGAGATACAGACAGAATAAGGAAGGCGGCGTAGAGGGGGAGGCAGGAATGGGAGCTGTGAGCCAGGGAGAGCCCAGGGCTCCAGCAGCCACCAAAAGCTACAAGGGAGGTGTGGAACAGATATTCCCTCATCTCTGGAAGGAACCAACACTGCCAAACCGTGGATTTTGAACTTCTGGCCCCCATGACTACAAAAGAATAAATTTCTGTTGTTTTAAGCCACCAGATTTGTAGTTCTTTGTTAGAGCAGCCCTAGGACACAAATGCAAGGGGTTAATAGCAAAGGACAACTCAAGGGGGTTCCTCTCCCCAAGCAGATGCCATTAACATCCACACCCGGCTTGTGGCATCCAGCTTGGACCCATGTGTCCCCACAGAGCGGGAGCAGAGAGTCAGGCAAACAGACCAAGCTTTGAGCGCCAGGGCCACTATCTATGCTTGGTTTGCATGTGCCAGAAAGAAGCACCTGCTGCTGGTGACAGAGAGAATGAGCTGGGGACAATGAGGCCCTCTCAGGACTCCTCAAATGATGCCGGTGAGTTGCCTGTGCTCCCCCTCCCACTTCTGAAGCCCTTCTCTGCTGGTAGCTCCCTGCAGGACGTCATGCCCTCACCCCTCTTCCCGTGGCCGGTCCCATTCCGAGAAGCTCACTCCAACCCACCCGTTCCAGGACGTGTTCTCAGAGCAGCTGTCTCAGCATGACCGCCACATGCCGCAGCAGAAAGAGCCCTGGCTCCTAGTTTGGCTTAGCCACAGGCTCGCTGTAAACCCCACCACCACCACCACCCCGCTTAGTCTGTCTCTGTATCTCCCTGGGCCTCAGGATGCCCACGTGCAGCGAGGGGTGAGGCTAGACTGCTTGACGATTCCAGCTCCCACAGCAGCCCTCCGCCAGCTGGGACCGTCACTCACCTGCTCTGCCTAGCTAAAACTAACATTGATTGAGCCATGCGCAATGCTACATGCTTTATATACCTCATCACGCTCAATTGATACTTTGTGGATGGATGGATGGATGGATGGATGGAGGCAAGGAGAAGGACAGGAGGGGAGGAGAGGCTGCACTCAACAAAGTACCAAACTCAAGGAAGGCAGAGCCCTTATCCCTCTGGCCAGACTCATGCTGAGCGTAACTACCCACTAGGGGCTCAGTCAGATGGGGAGGGAACACTAAAGACCTTACGGAAAGCAGAGACGATCTAGGAAGTCTCTTCCATCTGGATGCGGACTCAGCTCCCACAGCCTATCTAGCCCACGCCCTCCCTTGGACTGCAGGAGCCTCAGAGAGTAGTCAGCGCTCCCAAAGGACAGACCGCCGCCAGTGGTAGCCAGACCCCCACACAGAGGCTGGCCTGCTGCGTCTCGGGAAGTTCTCCCCAGCCTGCGCCAGACTCATGCTGAGCGTAACTTTGCGAAGCAGACGTACGAGCATCAGGATTAACCTAAATCAAAACCTACTGGATGTTGGGGATCCTCTTGGTCACCTGAGAGCTGCGTGACACATCACACACCCTGCCACCGTGGCCTGCTTCTCTGGGCCACCACATTTCACTTTCACTTGTTTGTCACAAGTAACCTGAGCTCAGCGGGCCTGACCGTGGTGAGGCCATGGCCGAGAGAGGCCAGCCTGGCTGCTGTCAGCCTTGTTCTCATTACTCTGCAGAGAAGGGGCCTCACTCATGTTACTGCATCATTTAGGTGCTGGGGCACGGGCCCAGCTTCCCAGGAGGCTCCGCCAGCTGGTTTCCAGGGCGCGAGCTAAACCCTAGGAGGTCCCAGCACCTCTTATCACCATCAAACCTTCCGGAACTTGCTGAACGTCAAGCATTTGCTTTCCTTCTCCACAGGCCCCCCGGTGCACCTCACAGTGCCAAAAGAAAGGCGCCTCGTGCTATTAGCTCAAATAAGGAAAATAATGCTGGGAGATTGAATTTTCTGCAGACTTGTTTAACTTGCTGATTTCTAAGCACTCAGTGCTGGCAGCCATGCGGGAGCAGGCTGCCAGCCGGCGATTTCTCGGCCGCTTCTTGAAAATATTCGTAGGCTTATTAAATCAGCATGAGTCACTCTCTTGCCTTCCTCACAAACATGAATCACAAATCATCGAAACCCAACGAAAACACGTGACTCCAAAGTTTCTTCGGGACCTAAAGGGTCTGAAGAGCTGGGGGAAAGCATTGGCAACCTGAGGTCTCCCCACTAGCAGGCAGAACTCCCTAAGCGGGGCTCCGGGGCCGCCACGAGGCAGAGAGAGCTGCCAGGTGGAGCCGCAGGGACCCCCAGTTCCAGAACCACGCAGACCCGGCCCCCGGGCATGCCCCCGGGCTCACTCACCCAGTCGTGCTCTGTGCCAGGCACCCGGCTGTACGCTGGGTCGCCCGCAGGGAGCAGGGCCGGCCCGGGCTCTGCCGTCACAGAGCTGACGATCTAATGGAAGTTTCTGAAGTGACCAGAGCCCTGTTTCTAGTCCTCTCCTCGCTGGGAAAACACGGGCAACCTCGGTTTCCCTACGCTAATGCCTACCCCCAGAGCTGCTGTAAAGACGCACAATAGGTGCACGTGCTAACTACTACGTCAAGTCCCTCACACCATGCCTGGGACGCTGCACCTGCGCAGCCAGCCAGCTGCCATTTCTCTGGAAGGAAAAGAGCGATCTGTAACATCCCCGTGAACCACGGGGCCCTCTCCTGATCCCCGCTGACCTTCCTGGCTGTGTCAACACAACCTGGAATCTGGGCACCAGGCTTGGTCCTCTGGGGCAGGGTGTCGGCAACCCTGCAGCTCTGGCTGGAGAGCAGCCCGGTCCTCGGTCTCGGGCCTGGGACTCCTCCCCCTCCCGCTCCCCACCACTCCCCCAAGCCCTCTCCCACCCCCGCCCAGAGCTTCAGGTCCACCTTCCCCACAAATGTAACAGCATTCCTTCCTCGGCAGGCTTTCTTCTCTGTCTTCTGGACAGTAGGACGTGACCACATTCTCTGCCTACAGCCCTCACCTCTCTCCAAAGAGACAAAGACTACCAAGAGCAGTTTTCTTCACATGGCCTGAGTATTCCCAACAATGCTTGTCCTCTCTCCCCCAGAGCAAGGTGCAAGAACTTGAGTCTTGCCCTTGATGCTCAAGCCTGACGGACGCCTCCACCCCCAACAAACCTCTCTCTCCGACTCTCCGTTTTCAGCCTCAGGCTAGAAACACCACCTTCCAAGCTGCTGCCCAAGGCAGAGGCTGTGCCCTGAATGCCCCATTGGGGCAGGGAAGGGAGCCATTCACACACTGAAAGGTGGGACAGAAAAACCCAATGTAGGTGTGGAATCTGCACAGCTGGTCAGCATGTGCTGAAACCTGCATATGCAGGATCATCTCCTGAACCCTTGTGACAACCCCCACTTCAGGTCAAACAGCCTCAGAGATGCAAAGGACCCAAGGTCAACACACAATGCAGGGCGAGAGGACTGTTACGTGTAAGTCAGGCTGGAAGGAGATAAAGGAGCAGTAGGCCCATTGGTGGGAGGGCTGTGGTGTAGACAACAGAACACAGAAAGGCCTTGGTGGCTAACCTCAGGGTAGTGGCATCCCTCAGGCTCAGCCGTGCCTCCTTCCTGCATGTCCACTACCCACCTCCAAGACCGACCTCTGACTTCAGGAAGCAACTTTATCAACAGCAAACTCTCCTCACTCAGGCCCTTCCTGTGTACCCCCAGGAGGGACCAACCCATACCCCTCCCCCACCCAAGAATAAGCCCAAGAACTCCATGAGTGCCCAGGGGGTCTGCAAGCAGCAGCAGAGCTATCCCAACTAAAGGAGACAGTCCCTTCCAGGGCCAAGGTCAGCATGGAGACCTCCGCCCAAAAGCAATACAGCTAAACAGTCCCCATGGAGGAAAGGGGTATCCAGACATCCTAAGACTCATAACAGTTCTGTCCCTGACCTTCTACTCAGAACAGCCACCTTCACAATGCGACCCCTGCACAGTGGGTGACACCATGCCCTCGCACGCTCTCCTGGGAGGCTCCATGGAGCTCCCGCCAGTACCCACCCACCCACCGCCACGACTGTCCCCCCACTAACTGTCCAGGCCTAACAGCTTTGCTCCTGCCCTGGGCACACTGAGGAGGGGGGTGCTCTCCAGCCCTCCAGGCTCCTTGAGCGGCCCCGGAAGTGACAAATGTGTCATGGTAGTGGCCAATTACACATGCTAATAACAAGTCCGTGCCGGGGCCCAGAGTCACCCAGATGGTAGAGGGGATTTATGGCCCAAACCTGATTTCCCAGAATCCAGTGAAGGCAGGAACAGAGAGAGACAGAATCTGACAGAACTCTCTTCCAGGTCTCACTGGGAGCCCGTGTATTTTTGGAGGGCTTTGGCTTCGTCTGCGTGCTGTACTTTATTGCTGGCAGAGAGACGGGAAATTTATTACTTTACAAATCATACCGTTCGCGGCATAAATGAACTGTCTGGCTGCGGCACGCTCGAGCCCAGATGATTTGCGGAACGTCTAATGGTAAACGGAGTTATGCTATCTGCTTACGGCCTCCGAGACAAAAGCCAACCGTAACGCAGAGCATCTGCACAGTGTAACTCGAGGCCGGCAAATTGGCTGCGACTCCTCAATGTTGGTTCAGCCGCATTACATAACTCGGTGTGCTCGGCTAGGGACTCCGAGGAACGTGGGGCAGCCCCGGGGTGCGACGAGCCCTCCCTGACCGGGCTGTGGATGACAAGCAGGGCACCATGGTGGCTCGGGGACCACCGCTTCCCCCAACCCCGGGGTCAGGGCTGGGCAGGGCACCACAGCCTGGCCAATGCTGAGGCCTGCTAGCAATCAAGAGGCAGGGTGGGCTCCTGGGCCTGCCTGGGAAAGGGGGAGCTTGCTCCAGCCCTGCTGCTCCCAATTCCCCAAATTCAGACTGGGAGGTTGATTGTGAAGTTGCTACAGCCCAAACGTAGCAACAAGAGCCAGGCAGCACCGACAACCCATGGAGTGGTCTACCCTCAGCTGGTTGGCCCAATCGGCAGGCAGAGAGGATGGATCACACGACCATCACCATCGACAGGCTCAGCCCAGGGCGTGGGATATGGTCAGGTCACATCACTAGGACGGGGGTGAAGGCAAACCATTTAAGGAGGAAACCTACAAGCCACTTTGTCTCTCAGAGCTCTCTGAGTAGCAGGGACTGCCAGGATTCAAATCCAGCTATCCTAAGTTTGCTCTCATAGACCTACGCGGAACAGGGCAACTTAATAATCATTATTTTCACAAAGCCCTCAAAACAACCCTAAGATACGCTTATCATCGTCCTCATTTTGTAAGTAAGCAAACTGGGGCTCAGAAGAAGCCTGTTGGGGTCCCTTGACCAAGCTCATACAGTTAGTGGATGGAAAAGCCAGGATTCACAGTCAGGATCCTCTCGTTCTGAAGCTTCCGTTTTTCCCATGGCACCAGCCTCCCAGGAACAAAGGTGTCCTTTTATGGCTTCCCACCACATCACACTGGGCTGTTTGGGACAATGCCATCAGATAGTCAATCAGTAAGTATTTTTCTCTGTGCAGCAATGGGTCGGAAAAATGCCCCCAGAAAGAGAGGTCCACGGCTGGCTCCTGGGAATTCACAGTTGGATTATTCTCAGGTATGAACCTCAAGAAGTATAGGCCAGACGATGTCCAGGAGGTCTGGGATCATGAGGTGACCAGGGAAAGCTTCTGGAGCAGGAGGTCTTTGAGTCACCCAAGCATCACCATGGCCCAGGAGGAGCAGCAGAGAGACCCTGCTTCAGACAAACCTGGTGCAAGTTTCTGGCTCGGGGACTTGGGTGACCTCTGCATGGCCGGAGAGGGACCCAGTGGAGTTTGCCCATTTGCAGATGGGCCCAAGGGCCCTGCCTGACTGCAGACACAAGGTTAAGCTCGGGCTTAGAACGCAGCACCAGGAAAAGGTCAGCCTCTTACTGAGTGTTAGCCTGGTGAAGTCTTTAGCCAAAGAGTAAAAACAAAAATGCTATCTGAAGAGTTGATTTAAAAATAGAGAACGGTATTTTAAAACACTTTGATCTTCAAAACTAACAAAGCTGTCTTGTTACCATAGAGAATTTTGACTATGCCACTTGGCAGTCAAAATAAAAAGCTGTTTACTGAAGACTCCACTAAAAATAGCCTAACTGTTGTTCACAAGCCTTACGAGACAAATGCTCAGCCCAGCAGCAGCGGGCTGTCACTCTCACACACCTCGCGCGTTCATTCAGCTACCCTCTCATTCAGTGAGACTCGTGTCTCCAAAGGTCCTGTGCATTTCCGACTCCCTCCAGGACACTGGCCGACTAGGTCCCATGGTCTCTAGAGAACCTTAGCTAATGGACTTTGGATAGTATGGAAACGTCGTCCTCAGTAAGGAAGCCTCTTAGCCTCATAAACAGTCCACGCATGCCTACGTGAAGCACAGCCTGCAGGAGGACGACAGCATCCGCACCCTTGTTGGACGAATTTTCTCTGGCGTTCCCACCAGGGGTGTTCCCACCAGGCGCGTCTCTGTCAGAACCTTTCTGGCACGTGACTCACCCCATGTGCTCAGAAGAGGCTGCAGCAGCCCTGACTTGGGCTCCGATCTTCTAAGAAAATCCCCTCTAGCCAGGAGATGAGGCCCCGACCTGGACAGGAAGCCAAGTGGGAAACACTCCAGTCATGGACCTATGCTGCCTGCAGCACAGAACTGAAGGAATTTCTTTATTCCTATGGGCACGCATTCCAGGAAGTGCCCAGAGCTCCCTGGGGCCTGGGCAGCTCTTTTGGAAAAATGAGGGAGAAAAGTTTAAAAATGGCCCTGGGCCCAAATCTAAGTGCACTTCCAGCCCAGGTGCCAACTCAGCAGAAGGAAATACACACACACACACACACACACACACACACACACACACACAAAGTCCCTGTGCACTCAGTCTTCACACCCTCTCCCTGGGGTGACAAGCTTCCAGGAGTGTGCCTGTGGTAATAGCCACCAGGAGAGTAACTAGAGAAGACAAAGACGCTGAGGACAACACTGAATTCCTCTCGTGAAACAAAGCCGGGTGTTGTCTGCTCCCCCTAAAGTTGAAGACATAAGAAACTGATTTAACTAAAAACGTCTAGGAAGCTCTGGTTT
The DNA here is from genome assembly GCF_022355385.1 of Mustela nigripes. Classification (NCBI taxonomy): domain Eukaryota; kingdom Metazoa; phylum Chordata; class Mammalia; order Carnivora; family Mustelidae; genus Mustela; species Mustela nigripes. Next base: position 72,769,340 of record NC_081568.1, on the reverse strand, counting down.
TTCACATGACTGGGTCCAGAGATCCCCGAGAGAGTCCAGGAGATGTATGGACCTTTCCCCAGAGAAGTTTGCACAACGCTTTGCATCCGATGTTACAAGGGAACTTGCATGAAGAAATTTGGTCCTGGGTTTCCCAGCACAGGAAGATGACCAAGGCAGCCAAGTGACCGCCCCCCACCTCCACCTGCCATCACTCTCCAACATCCATGCTCTGGAAAGCACATGGAAGGAGCCATGCCTGTGGCCATGAGAAGGCCCGGGACCCTCTCTGTGCCCCTCCAGAGACTATGACTTCTTGACCGTGGAAATGAAGAAGACCATCGCTTGCCAATGTCTCAGTGGGGTACCCTTTCTAAACCTTCAGCGGTCCTGCCTGCACGGGGAGACCAGGACTCTCTACCCAGCTCTGCCTGGTTGGAGATGCTTCTGCCCAATGTCTATTTCCCCGAAGATTTGCCCACAACACACAGACAGACCCGCTGTGCTGGTCAGGGCCGTGACCTGTCTGCCCTACCCTTGTCCCCACAACAGCCACATTTTGTACTGTCTGCCCTCCCACCTGCTGCTAAGCAACAATCCACAGGGCGACCTCTGACCTAGGAGCCGGGCCCATCTGATTCCCTGCCCTGGAACTCAGGAGTAGGAAATCCTGGAAGGGCTACAGCACGCAGCAGGAGATAGAGCTGAAAAATCTTAACATTTTCCCAAACTGGAAGCCTGTGGCTCTCCCTAGGCTGAGGAGACAGAAGGCAGAGGGGCAGAGGAGAGGGTGAAAGCCCTTCCCAGTCATGTCAAGAGAGGCTAGTGGGGGGTGGAGGGGGACAGAGATGCTGAGCCACCATCTCCTATCCCTGGGGCCCAGAGCCTGATCCAGAACCTGTCTCCTATGGCCTGGGCTGATTTGGGGGTTTGCTCTTGGGCCACAGATACACTGAAACTCATGGAAGATTCCATCAAAGGTCTTTCCACTGATGTCCTTGAACCCCAAACAGCCACCAGCAGGGAATGAATTGAGCTGACCATAGCAGAGGTCTCTGGAACGGTGCCCCTAGGGCGCTTTGGAAATTCAGACATCTAGACCCCACCCAAGGCTCCTGGCCCAGTTTGTCTGGAGTGACACTGCACAGCTACAGTGTCACAAAACTCTACCATGTCAGGATGCTGGGCTGGGTTTAAGAACCACTAGTTTGGGTCACACACCCCTTGCCTCAAGAAAACTGAAATCCCAGCATCCAGATGGCAGAGGACAGGGTTTGGGGAGCAATGTCATTTTTTGGGAAGTTCCAGCTCATTCTGGCAAAACCTGTTCTCCTCTCTCAGGCCTACAAAGGCAACCCCACCTCTTCCAGGAGGCCAGTCCTTCTTGTAGGAACGTTCCTTGGGCCCCACCTTCCCCACACCCTGACAGCCAGTGTTTCGTGTGGTTTGCAGCCTACACCACACAGGACACCCTTGTCCCTGGGGAGCTCCCAGCCTAGGGAACACACCTGTGTCCTCCAAGACACAGAGCCGTCTCTCCGCTGAGCTCCTGCTGGAGGCTCAGACCCCATGAGGCTGTGTGGGTGGGGCCCATAGGGGGAGAGAGATCAACTCCTCTTGACCTTGTGGATCTGTTGTGACCCCTGGGCTAGGCATTGTGGTGGAGGAAGGCAGGCCCAGCACCTCTTCACAGGTAGCAACAAGACACATGAGAGAACTAAGCTTGGGCCCATGAGTCAGCCCAGAGCCCAGGATCGTTCTGGCGAAACCTTTATACCTTGTCTTAGTAAGGGTATTCAGAAGGGTGCCCTTATGGGTGTGGGCAGGAGAGACATGAGTTTCGGAAAGAAGGAAGGAGAAGAGAGGAGCCATCCAGAAGCGCCTTCCAACCCAGGCAGGCAGCCGGCTCCCCCAGGGCCCAGTCCCAGTGTCAGCTACTACCCTGCACCGCCACGGTTCTGGGCAGTCGGGTGCAGCTGGAAGTGTGCAGGCGTGGAGAGGGCCCCACTGTGCAAAATGTGCATTTGATCAAGGTCGAAAACATGGTGTAACATGAGTTCTCATGATCTATTGGATTTCTGGAAAAAGCCCTGAACTCCTCACTCAAGTTCAACCTCAGGTCTCGGGAAAAACGAGTTTGTTAATTTAAGCAATTCCCCAGTGGTTAGTAGTTTATACCACATGCTTTGAAACAATGGGGCCTGAGTCAGGGGAGAAGTTGAATGGCTTCCTAGGGGAGGGCCAAGGCCTATCTGTTAGCCTTGACAGGTTCAGCAACCTCCCGCACTGGACAGCCCAGCTCTCTGACAGCAGCCCCATGAGGCTCGGGGGAGGACTTGGCCTCTAGAGCTCAAGCACCCAAATGGAGAAGCCCCTCTCTTCAGAGAACAGCTAGACTCCCTGATGTGTAACCCCACCAGCGAGAGAACTGCTGTCTGCCCTCGCTTGCCCCTCCAAGAAGCCTGTGCTTCCCCCTCAGGCCGTGGGTCCACCATGACCAGGACCACCCCACCAAGCCAACTAGGGAGCTCATGCTGGCCAATGTGGAAGAGAGGCAAATTCAGCCCCACTTGTGGGTTGGTCTCAGGCAAGGGGAGACGTTGGGGAGGACCCTTTTAAGAGAAGACAAATGAGTACAGGAAACCTTGTAGCCACTCAGTAAATTCCATTCCTTCACACAGTGACTGTTTATTAGGCATCCAACCCTGTCGGTCTCACAATGCGAACCCATGTTACACATCCCAGGGGTGGGCCTGGGAGAATGTGCCAGGCCGAAGGGACAGAGCGACCGTCAGCACATATTAGCAGCACCCGTCTAGGACCCTGTTTGAACTCCTAACAACCCCCGAGGTAGGTACAGCTGAGGAAACGGAGGCACGGGATCACCCCCTCCGGCTGGTAGGCAGTAGTACGTCCAGCTCCAGAGCCTCGCCTTGCCCACCTCCTGGATCACCGTCCTCCCCACTGTTCCATCATTCCAATGCAAGCATCCGTGCTCCTGTTCATCTAGCACACCCAGGCACAACCGAGCACCCAGGCACAACTGAGTGGGACCCCTCGGGTAAACCCCAGGTCTGTCTGCATTCCAGCTCCACATTGCTGGCTCCCCTGCCCCGCCTTGGTGCATCTCAGACAAGATGGTCAACCTCTCGGGTTCATTCTCCCTCACTCTGACACGGAAATCATAGGATTCTTGACATAATTCCCCACAATAATAGATAAAGGGCTTAGCACTTTTCGGGGTCTGTAAATAAAGGGCTGGTAAAAAAAAAAATAGCTACTTTTGGGGCGCCTGGGTGGCTCAGTGGGTTAAGCCGCTGCCTTCGGCTCAGGTCATGATCTCAGGGTCCTGGAATCGAGTCCCGCATCGGGCTCTCTGCTCAGCAGGGAGCCTGCTTCCTTCTCTCTCTCTCTGCCTGCCTCTCAGTGTACTTGTAATTTCTCTCTGTCAAATAAATAAATAAAATCTTTAAAAAAAATAGCTACTTTTTAAGAACTATGATGATTAACAGCACAGTGATATTAACAAGTTATATACATGAGGGGCTGGTGCAGAGGAGGCCTGACCAGGCCAAAGTTGGGGGAAAAGGAGGGTCTCCAGAACACTGTCACATGCCCCGTCATTACTGGACTCCCACTGCACTTTTTACCTAAAGGAAGTAGCTTTCTTTTTTATCTTGCCCAGTGCTCCCCTCTTTCTCCCTCCTCCTCCCCACCCCTGTTCCCGCCATAACCCCGAGCACAAGCACCCGGGGTCGCCAGGTGTGGGCAACTCACGCATGCCACTACAAACAAGGATCGAGGAACGCAGAAACGCTCGCCACTTTTCAGAGGTTTTAGCATCAATACCCCCCGATGAACTTGATATTCGTTGGCAGCACCTTCACGTAGAGATCCTTCCAGTAAATCCGGAAAGATGGAAACATACAAGGGATGTGAGCCACGGCTGCTCCGTGGGGGAGGGCCTGCTACGCCACACCAGCAGAGACCGCCGGGAGAGACCATCTGTTCCCAGATCCCAGACCTCAGCAACACAGCAAGCAGAGACCTCAATGGAGGGCCGGACTCCTTCTGTGACTTTCCCCCTCCACGCCTGGGCAAAGATGGGCATTCTGGGTCCAGTCCGGTCTCAGGGGATATTCCCAGCACCCCAGCAAGGTGGTGGTTAGTCCCTCCTGAAAGCTGAGGAGCAGGCCAGGGGCCAGAGAGATGTGGAGATATGCTCTGCTAGGGGCAGAGCCGGGACCAGAGCGAAGGCCTCCACGCCCCGGACTCTTGGCCAGGGGACAGATATAGTAGCCCGCATTGCCTGCCTCTAGAAGGCTAAGCCACTCCTAGTGCTGGCTGCTGGGCCAAGAGGTCATAGCTATGCCTCACAACACCCTAGCCAAGTTTTCCACAAAACCGTCCAAAGCCAACAGGAGCTCCAGGAAGCATCAGGCCATGCCTGCAGCTCCCTTTCCAGCTGTGGGAATCTTCAGCTCCCTTGGGCCTGCCTGGGCTAAGTGTGTGCTCCACGCAGGCAGGGGAAATGTACCAAAAGGGGATCTTTCTCTCCAGACAAGGCCTGGCCCCAGCCGGCCAGCCTGGTGCTCATGGAGACGGCCAGATCAGACCCCAGCAGCCACAAGCAGTCCTCACTGAGAGATGATACGGACACAGAGCCTGAGCTCCCCAAGGTACCGTCACTGTCCCATCCTGCCCCAGACACCAAAGACCCACAGCTGCAACCATGTGGAAAGGCCTTAATTCCAGCTCAGCTGCATGAATACACGACCTGTCACGTCCTCAGCAGCAGGCCCAAAAGTTTAGCAAGAAGCAACTGAACTCTGAGGACAAGCTGAGGAAGATGGGCCCTCCACCCCTTCCCACGGGCACAGGGTGGTGCGAGGTCCAGGAAGGGGTGACTGGGACTGACCCAGGGCTCTCTGCCACTCAGAGAAGCCTGCCCAACACATGAGCCAGCAGCACTGAGCTCGGGGATGAGAAATGGGCCCAGTTTCCGCCTACCAAATCCTTCAGGGTGACCACTGAAGCTGCGAAAAATCAATTTTCTGCAGCTTCTTCGGAAGCCAGGATTTATTTTCTGAGTGCACAGAGCCACTGGCTCAGGTGTTTCCCATCAGCTCCCTCCAGGCTTCCAGGCCACCAAGCAGAGCCGGCTGCCTCACTTCTCCCCAGATGCCGAAACCCACGGCCAGAGCTCTACCTGCGAGAACAGAAGGCCTCACACAGGAAAACCCAGCCCTGGCACCAGGGGTCCATTTCCAACAGCAGCAGCTCACATTCCTGGGACCCCAAGCCCTGTGCAGGGCACCCTCACACATCCCCATGAGGGGAGCGGAAGAGAGGGCAGGACTGCTGCTGGATCCTGGAATCACAGGACAGGAGTGAGAACCTCTCAGTGGGAACCACAGTGCAACTGCTCCTCCGGGTCACCCCTATTTCCTGAGGCCCCACTACTCAGGCCTTGGCCAGGGACGTGTCCCCCCATCACCCATCTCAGCTGCAGGCCCGGACCCACGAGGCTCCCAACCATGGTGACCACAGCAGCTGGCATGAACTCGCAGAGACACGGGCCAGGTCTGTCGCACACACCCCCACTTTCAGCAAGGGACCCTGCCTGACGCCGATCAGGCCCCTGACCTACAAGAAGAACCTATAGATCACTCCTGAATACATAAAATGTCCCAGAAAATTTGGATAGAAATTTGGATACAAAGCAAATAAATACAAACAAAACTACCGATGAAATCAGATGATGTGTAATTCGCTAAAGTCAAATTACAAAGAGTGGGTTTAATGACAGAAAGAGGTTAGCTTGGGCCCATTCTGTTTCTGTCTTTTGAGTTCATTAATGCTGATGCAGACAGTGAATGTCTAAGAACAGCCGTGTGCAAAGTGGCGCTGAAAACTCCCGGCCGTGTTTGCAAGGCTAACCAGCTCCACAAGAGCCATGGTATTGCCCACAAGCCTGCAGTGCCCACGTTAACGAGGGATCATGTGGTCATTCTGCTGTCCTGTGCATGTGAAGCCACCTTAGCCTCATGTTAGTACTAAAATCTGTCCTAATAAACTCTCAGCCCCCTCATCCTCATTCCAGCAATTTCTTCCTCATTTATTTCCCAGTACAGTTAGTGTCAATGATCTCTAACAAATTGTCACGTGTCAAGTTTTTCTTTTTTTTTTTTTTTGGCCACGTGAATGTGACACAAGGCCCTGCGGGCCGTGAACTCTGGGCATGGCCCACTGGTGTGTGCTTTGCCCTGCCCTCCCTTCCAACTAAACTTCCTTTGTAAGGTGGACCATGGCTGTATTTGGCCTTCTCTTAGAACAAACCATCAAATACACCAACGCCCTCATGAAGACATGCAAAGCTCTTTTTAAATGATCTCGCAATCCTGGCTACAAGGTGGATATGGAGATGATATAGATAAGAGGTCATAGGAATTCCAAAGGATTTTCATCCAAATAGGAATGCACAGGTTTGAGAATTAAGACACAGGGCCCTGAACACATGGCCTACTCAAGGGCCTGGGGACACATCACCAAGCCCTCCGTCGCCCTGCCCCCTGCCCCCAGGGAGTACAGCAGAGCACGGACACGCTGGACACGCTGTGGTCCAGCCTGCGGACCACACGTGTACTTCCCCACTGAAAAGACAACTATGGGGTCACCAGGGAACCGTTAAGGTTACCATCTCAGCAGCGCCCTGTGGATCTTCGCACACTGGGTTTGCCCATTTCAAAATAGTTCCGTAACTTCAGCATCCGCAAGGGCTTTCCAGGGATGAAGACATCAGGGCTGCCAAAGTTTTAGTTAAAAATTCATGAGACACTTACCCTTGAGAACATTATATTCACTCTCTCCAGTTTGGGTTTTGTTTCCCCTGGCAATACGACCAGTACCTCCCGAGCTCTGTTTTATAGGGACTTTGGAAGTCCTGGGCTGCACGGGTGGGTGGGTGCCTGCAGGGGGAGGCTTTCTGCAATGGGGCCAGAGCCTGGCACCCTGCCTGCATACCTCTCCTGAACAGACATCTATCCTTGGGGTGGTTACGAAGACCAGCCACCCCTGAGGTCAGAGACCAGAGTCAGCTGGTCGGTGGGTCAGCTGGTCCACTCTGCTTGCAGGAAGACCCCAGCACAACCACAGGACGTGGAGGGTTCTCCTAAGACTGAGCTTCCCTGGGGCATCAGTCTCAAGCAAAAATAAGTCTCCTCCTCATGCAGGCCTTCCATCACCCCATGGTCTCTTCAGATGCTACAGATGTCTTTGGTGCAGACACTGTCCAGGGAGGAATCTCTCTCCTCAGCTTGTCCCCCAACACGCTGGAGGAAGCAGCTCTCCCAGAATCTCTCCAAGGCACCAGCTAGACAAGCGCAGCTCAGGCTGCTGTCCATGAGACCCAACGGCCAGCCCCGTACTCCACCTCCTGTCCGGACAGTCTCTGGAAGGAGGGAGCACCCTGTTTGCTGAGAAAGCATTGCTCTGTGTCAGTCACTGCTGCTCACTGCTCAGGTGTGAGGCTGAAGCCAGGATCCCACGGAGACCAAAGTCGGGCAGCCCCACCAGGTGGGGGGCAGCACATAGGTCAGCCCAGCATATGGTATCCGGGGAAAGCACAGGCCTGGGAACCATTCATCAGCCAATGGCAGCACCACCCACCTCCAGGGAGGCAGCACCCTTTCCAAGAGGCCCCAAGACTTGGCTCCAAGCCAAGTCTACACCTCATCTGACTTTGGGAAGGCTTCTGTCCTCATTCATGTTGCCAGGACTCCCAGCATACCCACAAGCAAGCCCTGGCCTTCAACTTGAGTGCCCCAGAAAGGAGGCAGGAGTCCCTAGAGGAAGAGGGGCTCGTCCCCGTCCCCTGCCAACCTAGCCCATTTCCTGATGGGGGAGAACCCAGGGTCTTCCCAGAAGCATAGTCCTATTAATTGGCTCCTTTTTACCCCCATCTCGTGACAGGAAAGGCTTTCTCTGAGATAACTGCTTAACAGTTACAACCATTACAAGTCCTCACAGCAATGCTAGAAAGGACAGATCACTCCCAGTTAGCAGATGGGCTAAATGAGGCTCAGAGCTGGGTCCCAGTTTACTTAATAATGTAGTAACTCAACAGCATATTAAGTCACTGGCACAAGGAACCAGTTAGCACAGGGCAGGCTGCTCTCAAGGGGCTCCATGATCCTGAGTCCAGCCCTGTCTGCAGTGGGGAAAGCAGCTCCTCCGCAGTCCTGGACCAGCTGAGGGAGACGCACTGAGGCTAGCCCCCTGCTCCACGGCCACCGCCCTGAACCAGCCCTCTCCCATGTCTGTATTAGAAACTATGAGGCCATGGCCAACAGACACATGAAAAAGGGTTCTGCATCGCTTGGCATCACGGAAATACAAATCAAAACCACAATGAGATACCACCTCACGCCAGTCAGAATGACTAAAATTAACCACCAGGCAGAATGACTAAAATTAACCAATCAGGAAATGACAGGTGTTGGCAAGGATGCGGAGAAAAGGGAACCCTCCCACACTCTTGGTGGGAATGCAGGCTGGTGCAGCCACTCTGGAAAACAGTTCCTCAGAAAGTTGAAAATAGAGCTGTCCTGTGACCCCGCAATCACACTACTGGGTATTTACCCCAAAGATACAAATGTAGTGATCCGAAGAGGCACGTGTACCCCAATGTTTATAGCAGCAATGTCCACCATAGCCAAACTATGGAAAGAGCCCAGAAGTCCCTCAACAGATGAACAGATAAAGATGATGTGATACACACACACAAACACACACACACACACACTAGAACATTCCATCAAAAAGGAGATCTTGCCATTTCCAACAACATGGATGGAACTAGAGGGTATTATGCTAAGCGAAATAAGTTAATCAGAGAAAGACAATGATAATATGATTTCCCTGATATGAGGAATTTGAGAAACAAGACAGTGGATCATAGGGAATGGAGGGGGAAATGAAACAAGGTAAAAACCAGAGAGGGAAACAAGCCATAAGAAACTCTAAATCTCAGGCAACAAATTGAGGGTTGCCCAAGGGGACTGGGGGTGGGAGGGATGGGGTGACTGAGTGATGGACACTGGGGAGGGTCTGTGTTGTGCTGAGTGCTGTGAATCCTCTAAGACTGATGATTCACAGACTTGTACCCTGGGGCAAAAAAATATTATATGTAAATTTAAAAAAAAAAAAGGAAGAAAAGGAACTATGTGGCCTCAACCTGGCCTGCCCCACCCTGGTGGAGGTTCATGCACACTTTCCTCCCATTCCCTCCCCACCTCCCTGAAGCACATCTCTGGCATCATCACTCACTCCTCCAAAACCTTCCATGGCTCCCTATTATCACAGACTAGAGTCCAGGCAGGCGAGTCATTAAAGGCCTTCTGTGATTAGGAGGCAACCTCCCTAGACATCTCTCATACACATACACTATCTCCCACTCAGATGGGACTGAGCCACTGAATTTCTCACTTGGCCTATCTCTAGGTGCCCACAAGTTCAAGTGTGTGTAAACCCAGGTCTGCTGCCCAGAGCCACTGAGTGTGCCAAAGCTTTCAGGGAGCTTGCCAGCATGCAGAGGCCTGTGCCCGTGTCAGGCAGCCTCAGAGCTTGGTGGGGGACGGTGGGGTGCTGGGCATGTTCATAGCAGGTCAATGATGTGAGCAGAGGGTACACCCCAAAGGACTTCACAGACTGCCTGCTCCCCGGCATGGTGTCCCCATCATGTTGGCCTCATCCTCAGGGGCCTGGCAGTGCTGAGGCATCCCTCTCCCAGGACCACACTGCCCTCTCGGTCTCCTACAAAACCTCACAACGACCACCGCTGCCACACAGCTCTTATGCAACTTGGCATTGGCCTTCCGGTGTGTACTCGTGGATTTCTCCAGGGCCACACCCGGGGCAGGTGTCCACACGTGCATATTCCAAACTCATGGAACGTCAGCCTGGTGTCCCTAGGCTCTGAGGGGGACTCTGCTAACCTCCAGGGATTCTGGGAAACAAGCACCCTGGCCCAGCTGAGGGGTCTTCAGGCAGCAAACCAGACCCCCAGCAGGGCCACCCTCCCCAGCAAACCCTCATCTGGACTGGCCCATCCCACGGGGCTCTCTGAAGCCAGTGAGGAGATGCAGGCAGGCGCAGGGAGGCTCTGGGAGATGCCACAGCCTCAGCAACTGCTCTACCGCTAGTTCAGAGTGACTCTGGGAAAGTCCTTGTTCCTCTCAGGCCACTGTATCTTCACATGAAATACAATGTGGGACTACACTGGGATTTCCCAGGTTGGCTCCCAGAAGCCCTGTGGCCATGCTGTAGCCTGGATGTCTACCCCAGCAGAGCCTCCTGTCCCTGGTGCATAACCACAGGCACGGGCTTCCCCTTCACAAGACAGAATTCCAGTCTCACCCTTTCTTCCCACTGAGATAAGGGCTTTGAAGGAGCTACGGAATGGGAGACCTGGGCTGGAAGTCCGTGGTCCGGCCAACCCGTGCAGGGTCAGGGCAAGGTGAGCAAAGGGGGTCGGCAACAATGAAAGTCAGCCAGTCAGTGCGCAGGTGCCTGGAGGCGCCAGCTCTGACCCCATGAATGAAGGAACCACACGCTAACAGGCCTCTATTGCCTCCACTTCAGCCAGGTACCAGGCCTCCAGAAGATAGTTTGGGGGAGAGGGGGGCCAGACAGGGGCACTGGAATCAGGTTTGGAAGTCACGGAAACCTCAGGGGATCTGGTACCCAGGCAGGCAGAGGCTAAGTTGGAAGGTCGTGAGGCATCCGATCTGGCCATCTGGTCCAAGAGCAAGGTGGGGAGGGAAGATGCACACCCCACCAGCCAGGAGCCTCCCCCTACCCCTCATCCCTTCCCACGAGTCAGTCAGAATCCAGTCAAGAAAGCCAAGTCCACAGCCAAGACCCAGGAAGCCATCACAGTGCAGGGGACAATGAGATAACAGGAAGATCGGCTTTAACAACAGAATGCCCACACCAACCCAAGTGCTAGAGGAAAAGCAGGAGGAGGTGCTTCTAGAACCCAGAAGCCAAGGCCATCCAGTAGAAGCTAAAATCACGTCAGCCGAGGGATGTAAAATCTCCTCAGGCCAAGGGAGCCCCGTGAGGAGACAGACTGATGAGTGACATCAGAGCTAGAGCGAATGTTGCTGTTGGAGACCCAAGCCAGAGACGAGAGTAAAAGTAGCCCTCCCTCTTCCCTCTTCCTGTGCTCCAACCTCCTGTTGTTGCCTCCCATGGACAAAACCTAACCAGAACCTTGGGAGGCCCAGCCCCTGTGCTACAGAGCCAGGTGGGGAACAGATCTGGCAACTACGAGGGCTGACACCTGCCAGCCACATACACACCCACAGACGTCACCAAGGGACCTCTTTATTTCCAGATGCTGCCCACACTTCAAGTTCAGCTAGAACCACCCTCCCTCAGGAAATCTTGACTGTGAGTTCTGGACCACACTGGACCACACTCTCTACGTCTGGCCACAATCCCCTGGCCTCGGTCCTCTGGGCCACATGGGGTCCGGGCAGGAGGCCCTCGTGGAACTCTCCCCAGTCCCAAGGATGTCCTGGCAGCTCAGCAGGCCTCTGTCACAGCTGAGCACAAACTCTGATGGGTCCTTATGCCCCAAGCTCCCCAACTGGGTTGAGTTCCAAGATGATCTTTCTTTCCCAAATGAAGGCCCAGGTCCTTTTGGGGGGAAATCTATGTTGTTGCTGCTGCTGGTGCTGTCAAGTCATTGGACCAGACCATGCAGAAGAAAGCCCAGCACTCCCCATCCCGTGTGAAACTGCTCACAGCCCAGCCTGACCTCGGAGGGGAAAAGGGAACTGGGGCACTGAGGTCTCACCGCCTCCAAAAGCCTCCCACAGAGACATGCATTTTCAGAGCAAGAAACCCATGAGCTTTCTGAAAGAGGAAAAGACATTTGCTGCACCAAATGCCTGGGATCTGGCCTTTCCCTTCCAAACACCCTCACCCTGCCTGCCCCAGGCCCCAGCCCTGGCCCCTCTAGCTCCAAGGGTCAGCACTGGCCTCCAAGCTGGCCATCTTCTCCAGCTTCTTTTCCCACCACAAGACAACCCCAAGATTTTTCTTTTTCCTTTTCTTTCTCTTTTTTTTTTTTTCTTCCTTCTCCTGGGAGTGATTGATAACCACTTACCAGAATACCACCAAGGCTTTGCCATCACCAGCAGCAACCCCAGCCTCACCCCCTGCCCACTTCCTCTCTCCCACCCCCTCCCTCCAGCTGTTCCCCCAAACCCTCCAGGTCCTTCCAAGCCTTCTTGACATTACTTGCACTTTCCCCTCAGCTGCTAGGAGAGAGAGCAGGTTGTGGGGGGAGCACGTTTTGGTCCTGAGTTCAGATCCAGCTGTGCAACCCTGGCAAATCCTCTCCCCTCTCTGTCCCATCACCTACAAAAGGTGGAAAGTAGCACTGGGCCATCACGAGCATAGAGTAAGAGCATAGGGCCTACTCTGGGGATGTGCTCAGGAATAGTACCACCCCCTTCTATACTGACAGAAATTCACTGGTGCCTTTAAGTTCAACCTAAATCCCACCTCCTTGGTGAGGTCAGACCTGCAAACCCAGCAGCGCTCACCTGTTCCCTTCCAGGTGCCTGTTCCTAGTGACCACAGCTCTCTGACCTATGACCCCTGTGAGGGCAGAGCTGGCAGTTGAGGAGGCTAGGGGAGAGGGGGAATGTGAGCTGCACACAGTTCCAGTGGGAAATAGGATTATGAGACCACTCCAGCCTGGGCCTCTCCATGTCCTCGCCTCTAACTCTGGCAAATACAAGCTCTCTCCCTTTCTAAGGACCCCTACCTCAAGCTCTCTCCTTCCTGCCTCACCGGTACCTGGCCAACAGGAGCAGGAAGTGGAAACAACTTCTGGGTACATGTCCTCATGTGAACTCAGGATGAATCAGCCTTAGAGAGCTCACGGCCAACTGTCACCCCATTTGCCAAGGTGAGGACAACTTCTAGAAGATACACACCCATCAGCCCAGTCTGGATGCTGCCAGTTGGCCGGCTCACAGGAGCTCTGCCCTCTGTGGCAAAGGCAATGTCACACTCCCCACTTGTCCCCTTCCAGGTCTGGCCAAGGTGCCAACCAAGCTGAGAGGCACTAACATCACTGAGCCTTCACAAGAGCTCAAGACCCACAGCTCCAGGCTGCCCACCTGACTTCCTACTCAGGGAAGGTCAAGGCAACACCTCCACTTTCCTGTGAAGGGCTCAGCAGAGCCCCAGGAGCTGGCCATTAGATGCTATCATTCCTCATTGACTAGCTGCGGCCTTGGCTAAATTTCTCAACCTTCAGAGGCTTCAGTGTCCTCCACTGTCAAGTGCGAGGCCGCGAGAAAGCTCTGCTTAAACAGAAGCCAACAAGTGCTTCAGGCAGTGTGAGGCACACAGTAAGCGCTTAATACATGTCAGCTATTATTTATGCCTCCTGTTTTACAAACGAAGAAAGGGAGCTTCCAAAGGGAACCTAGGTAGGTATGATTTGGAATTGTTCTGAGTCCCTCCAGGATCAAATATCTAAACGAAATCCTATAGCTGAGCATAAACCTAAAACTTCCAGAAAAGAGAGCACCATCTCCTTGACCCCAAGCAAGGACAGCAGAACAGGGGTCACTAATGGGGACTCTTCAGAGCCCGGCGCCATGTCTTCCATCAAGGGTATCTTTATCGCTGTAAAGGTGAGCAAGGCCCTGCCCAGACTCCACTTGTAAAGCATAAATTGCAGAATCTGAGGTTTACAAGGGATTTTAATGACCACACAGGTCCGCTCTACAGCTGGGCAGAGATTCCTTCAAAACCCAAGGCCAGGACACTGCTTGAATACCTCCAGTGATGGGGAACTCAGTACCCATAGAGACCACACATTCCCCTGCAGGTGTTCCTGAAGGGAGGAGCAGGGTACCTAAACAAAGGGGCCAGTGGAGCCTGTGTGGCGAAGGTCAATTCTGCTGACTTCTCAGATGATCCTGAGGTAGGTCCACCCTCCAGCCTCCCAGCCACTGCACCCCCACCCCCACCCCCAACCCCCACCTAGGAAGTCCCATTCTCCAGGGAACTGAGAGCATCTCTGGGAAGCTGGGCTTGGGTGGGAAGATACGGAAATGGGCCGAGCCACACACGAACGGGTTCCACACCACTAGGCAACAGTAAAGAAAACAGGATGGCCCCGGGCCGGGCCCAGCAGCAGCAGCAGCCAGGGAAATCAAATGCCCGGATAATGAGCCAAATTCTCGCTGAGACACCAGCTAATGAAAGGAGCACAGGAAGCCCCATATCGAGGGCCCAAACTGTTTATACAAGTGTTAAAAATACATCTCAAAAGAAAGCAAGGAAGCCCGAGGAAAACCCTCGGCTGCCCTTAGAAAATGATTTCAAAAAGCCACGTTAATTTGTTTTCCGAAAGGTGTTTGAAGTCTCTGGGTGTACCCCTTGGGCAGCTTTAATTCCTCCTTATAATCCCCATTAAACCTGATGCTCACTAGCACAACTTGCTTAGGGGATTATGGTTTTTATCCTTAATTATACAGATACATATTTGGGTCCACGTGTGTCCCCAAGTTTCTCCCTAAATTAAAAAGGCACTGTCAGCCACATGTCTCCAAAATGCCTAAAACAACCTGGGCTTCATTAGAGCCCTCAGAGGATTGAGGATGAAGTTGAAAGGGTCAGAAGAGTGTGGTTTTTAAAATTAATTTTCAAAGCCTGGTAACCTTACAGCCAGAGATGACTGGGTTCATGGGGAAGGGTGAGAAGCCCGGTGAAGAGCTGAGCCTGGGGAGGGGGCGTGGGGAGCGGGCACAGGGATGGGGGAACACTGTTGCCAGAGCAAGGCAGGTGTGACAGGACCCCCAGGCACCTCCGCAGCCCCCGTGGGGTTCAGCAGGGGGAACGGAAATGCAGAGTGTTAACCGCCCCCCCATCATCGCTGTCACCAGCAGCAAGCTCCTTTTCCTGAACACCTACTATGCGCCAGCTGTTAGGCTCAAGCCCTGCTCATTTCAGCTCATTAAAGCAATAGTCCCTTATGGAGGACACTGACTATCCCCAGTTTTCAGAAGAGGAAACACACAGGGAAAGGTCAAGTGATTTCCCTCAGGTCCCACTGAAGAAACAGTAGGTAAAAAAATAATAATAATAATAACAACACATTAATGAGGATGATGATGATGATGTTATTTATTGAGTGCTAATAACGTGCCAGGTACAGTTTATATGCATTAGTTCATTTTACCCGGACCAAATGCTGCTCAGGTCAATCCTATTAACCTGACTTTAAGATGAGGCATCAGAGATCAGAGAGATTTCTGAAAAGCTGCCAAGGGTCATACAACTAGTGAAGACCTCTGACTTGAACCCCGGCAGTGAGACTCCAGAACCCAAGCCCTCTGTCTCTTCTCTCTCCACAAACTGCAGGCCTGATCTCTACCTGCAGAGGACTTAACAGCGGTGTACAAGACATGACAAGGAGGCATCCTTCCCCCTGGCCCTGGAGGCCTTGTGACCAGGGGTCTGTCTGGGTCCTGCATCTTCAAGGCCCCAGCGCCTAGCTGGGGAGAGATCTCTGTGGGCTGACTCCCAAAGACTCCCAGGAGGAAGGAGTCTTGGAAGAGTTAGGCTGGGGAAGAACGGGCTGAGACAGGGAAGACTGTATAAGGGGGAAATGTGGGGTGCTTAAGTGAGAAAAGACAAGTATGTCCAGAGACACAGGACTGGAGATTTCAGGAGGCAGATGGGGCATCAGAAGAATGGAGAAAGAGGTCTGGTCTGGGGACAGACATCTGGGAGTCAGAGAACCATAGGAATCCTTCCACCAACCCACTGTCTCTGCCTTCCCTACAGTGACCAGGTCTGAAGCAAGTACCCTCACTCTTATTCAAGGCCACTTCTGGCTACGTACACCATGACCCATCTCCCAAACCAGGCAGAGACATGGCTCCTGTCGGTGTCCCCTCCACCCAGGGACCATTAACTCCTCCTGTCTGCATCATTCACATCAGTCTACAAAGCTGCTATTATGACTCCCACATCCAGAAAACCCTGCCTAGACCCCTACATGCCTCTCCAGCCGCCACCCCATTTCTCTGCTTCCTGGTTTGGCACAACACCTCGAGAGTTACATGGGCTCTCTGTGTGGACAGATGTGGCCCACTTTCGCCCTCGGCACCCTGCTTCTCTGCCTTGCCCTGGCAGGCTTCATCACCACCTCACCACCCAAATGTCTGTTCCCTAAAGCCTTTCCTTCCTCTTGCCTTTCAAGATGCCACACGTTCCCAGCTGTGCCTTCCCAGGCACCCCCGCTGGCTGGTTCCCCCTGCACAGTCCAAGAGCTCACTCTCCGAGCCCTCTGCTTTCCTCCCCTCTGCCCACCACCTCCTCCCATTCTGTAGCTGTAAATTCCACCACCACACCAGTAACGCCAAGTGCCTATCTCCCGTCTACCTTCCTTGCAGCTTCGCGCGCATGAGAGCCTCCCTGACGTCATCACTTGAATGTCTGAGAGACCTCTCAAGCTCCAAGTCCCAAGATGCTTTTCTGATTGCCTCTCCCCCAGGCCTGCTCTTCCTCCTCTCCCCATCTCAGAAATGGCTGTGGGGCGGAGGGAAGAAAGGACCTTGGGCTGAGCAACTGTGGGGTGGGGAGCCAACCCTTCAGAAAATCTTAGTGACTACCTCCAAAATGCACCCAGACCAACCCACTTCTCGGTCCCCATGGCACTCTGCCACCCTACACCACCATCTTGCACCTACACTCTTGTTCTAGCCTAACTGATCTTCTGTCTTCTCTTTGCTCCCTACAGCCACTATCCATTCTGTGGTCAAAGGACTCTCTTTGGAACACAAATCCACTCAGATCTCAACTATCACCACCCTGCCTTCTCATTATACTTGGAATTCTCTTCAAACTCTGAGACCTTGCCCTGTATAGCCCCAGGATCAGCAGTCCAGGATCAGGGAACTTCCAGACATCTGGGGGTCAGAGAACCAGAGAACCATGCCCTCTACCTCACTCACATCTTCATTTACCACTCTCTTCTTGATTCCTAAATCCAGCTGTGCTGCTCCTTCTACACCATCAACATACCAGGACTGTTCAACCCCAGGGCCTTTACACACCTGTGGTTTTAGCTGCCTGTAACACTTTCCCCCTGACTTCGTCATAGCTGACTCCTTGTCATGCAGATCTCAGCTAAAATGTCAAATGCCCCCAACCACCCAGTTTAAAAGAGTTCTCCATCATATCACCCAATTTAGTGCTCTACAGTGTACGTGCCACAGCTGACAACTTCCATATTTATTCATCTATGTGTGACTGTGTCCCTCAGCAGAATATGACCCCCAGAAGCCAGAGGCCTCATTTGTCATGCTTCCTGCTGGATCTCTAGCATTTAGCACAGTGCCTGACACAGACATGAGGCTCAGTCACCACGATGTCAATAACTGCTTCGTCCTGTCTCCTCCCCCAAGACCCTGGCCTTTCCCATGAGGCCCAGTGTCCACAGGGTGGCGATCAATGTCCTAATTATGGCAGAACTTAGGGCTGACAGAGGAGAGGAGGAGGGACCACAGCCTAGGCGGACCACCACTCCACCTGCCCAATACCCAAGCTGCCATGAAGCCAGGCCTATGCCGGGCCTAGGGACTCCCGGCTGAGCCAGCAGCCCTAGGCTCAGGAATGCCGATGCTGTAATTCATGGGCTGGGCCCACATGTTATGGCCAAGGGGTCTTCACCTCTCCGAAGACAAAGCTTCTGAAGACAGTAAAAAAACATCACTTGAAGTGGGGATGGGGAGGCTGGGATGAACAGCTTTTTAGGGCGCTGAAAGTACTCTGTGATACTATATGATAACGGGGGATACATGTCATCACACACTCATCCAAAGCCATGGGATGTACAACACCGAGAGTGAACCCCAGTGTCAACTGTGGGCTTTGGGCGATAATGACGTGTCAGTGTAGGTTCACCAGCTGTAACAAACATTCCACTCTGGTTGGGGATGTTGATAGCAGGGGACATTAGGCCCGTGGGGGGCAGGGTGGTATGTGGGAACTCTGTATCTTCCCCTCAATTTTGATATGTGTCTGAAACTGCTCAGAAGGGGCGCCTGGGTGGCTCAATGGGTTAAGCATCTGCCTTCGGCTCAGGTCATGATCCTGGGGTCCTGGGATCGAGTCCCACATCGGGCTTCCTGCCTATCAGGAAGCCTGCTTCTCCCTTTCCTTCTGCCACTCCCCCATGCTTGTGTGCTCTGTGTGTGTGTGTGTGTGTCAAAAAAAAATAAATAAAATCGTTAAAAATAAACAAGTAAAACTGCCCGGAAAACTAAAATCTATTAGAACAAAATAACAACAAAACAGCGCCAAGCCTGGCCTCCAGGCTTCCTTTCTGACACACATCTGGCGAAACGTGCCTCTGGCTCTTTACACTGGCATCTACCGAGTAGTTAGTCCCGACCCTGCCCACTGTAGACTCCCTGTACCATGGTTAGAACAGCCGGCTACATGTCGTGCCTGCAGAGTGTGGGATGCATTACAGCCACACTGAAGAACCTCGGGGGCCCTCAGCCCCTCACTCCAGAGGGCTAACAGATGGAGCCCTCCAGCCTGGTGACCTGACAGGATACCCCTGACACAGGAGAATGTCCAGCTCAGAACCGTCCTCCAGGAGGGCACTGGCCATCGGAGTTGCATCAGGATCCTTGGCCTAAACGCCCTTTCCAGCAACCAGCACCATCAATGCCAGCGTGGCCCATCCCTAGTGCTTCCAGTGGGCGAAAATGCGGGCTCACCCCACCCCACCACCTTCTGAGCAGCCCGGTGCAGAATGCAGAGCGGGGCCTCTTTCTTCAGGTCCCAAAGACAGGCAGAAATCCCCAAAGGCCACAGGAAGAGTTAGGTACAAGAAACCTGGGAATCCAAAGGCCTTGTTCCAATTTCCATGCTCCTTCAACCCCACTGTCCTGACTGGTTAAAAAACAAACCAAAACAAAAAACCAAGGAAAACAGTAAGGATGAACTTACTTTCATAACTACTCCTTATAAATCTCTATTAGTACCAACAAGACTGAAAACTCCCCAGACTTGTTCAGGCCTTCACAAAGTGCCATCTTTACAATCACTTTCAATTTCAATTCATTACCCGGGCTTCCTGGTAAGCCTGTCAGTTTGGTATTGACCTGCACATTTTACAGGTTCTGAGCTGAGGCCCAGCAAGGTCCCCGACTCACTCAAGGTCACATGGAGTGAGGGCCATGTCTCTTGACTCCCGGCCCAGCGGCCCTACGTTCTCCACCCACCACCACCAGAACTAATGAAACTCCCACCCTGCATTCCTTACCTGTTGTTGGAGGGGCCACTCTGTCCTCTCCAGGCCTCCTCCTTGCTGAGTTCAGCTCACTATCCTTAAGGTAACACAGTCCCTGCCCCTTGCCCTTGGGGCTTCTGGAAGTTCCCACAAAAGTACTCGAATATACCCGCCAAACAGTGTGACCATCACATTGTCCTCCAAACCTTCCCAGAGCACAGCCAACGATGCCTCCCAGCTGAGGCTTCCATAGTCGGGGCCACCGACTACTACAAAAAGTCCTGAGAAGGAGCCAGATGGCACAAGCGACGGGTGGACAGACGAAATGTATAGGTCCAGCCCCAAGTTCCAGGCAAAGCCGGACTTACCTCAGCATTATCCCTCCATCTGCCAGCTGTCCCCAGTAGCCAACATCTCAACCTGCTCTTTTCTACAGAGCCCAGTGGGCTTGGAGGCTTCACCAAGCCCAAGGTTTACCTCACGCATTTCAGCGCAAGCACCCCAGGCTTCTAACCCACATTTCCAGACTTTTCTGTGGTCATTGGTCAAGGGTAAGCACTCCAGAAACTTCCTGTCTCTGGGATATCCAACACACAGGCCGAGGCCAGGAGTTAAACGTGGAGGCAGTGGTCCATGGGGCCATTCCCAGGAAGCTGACCCTGGGCCAGCGGAGACTGGACCAACAGCACTGAGCACAGGCACTGGGAGGACCCAGCAGACCAGGGGCTGGTTCTCACGGGAGGGCTTGAGCCAACCTTGGAAGAACGGGACAAGGCAGGGAGGTAAGTCCACAGATGTTTGGAAGGTACAAACACCCAGGAAGGAAAGGATTACCTTGGCCAGGAGCCAAGTGTTTTAGGATATCAGGTACAACTGTGACCATAATTCACTTCCTGCCTATACATGAAAGTCTAGCCAAGGATGGAGGGCATGGCTGGACACTGGTTCTGGTCTGGTATCCCAGAGTGGACACAGGGGTGGTCAACACCACCCTCAAAGGACTTCCCGGGATGAGGACAGTAAAGAAGACCCACATGGACAGAGTTTCTCTATCATCCTAGATGCTGAGCTTCTAGAAAGTGGGAGAACTATCCAGTGCAACCCCCAATAGGGGAGTTTCGCACTACAAGAGATTCTGCCCATAGAGAAGTCACCACAACAAGCCTCTCAGAATCCATGAGCTGCTCATATAGATGAAAAAAATGAGGCCCAGAGAGGTCAGGGGCCTACCCCAGTCACACAGCGCATGGCCAGGGTATGACCCTGCCCCACTAGCAAGGCCTCGACATGTCTTAGTTTTCCCTGGCTCCCCTCCCAAGCTGCTCAGCCCATTAAAGAACAGCTGACAAGTGGCCCTTGGAGTGTCCATGACATCAGCCCCTTGCTTCACCAATGGAGCTTTCCCTTGAAGGGTCCTCCTCACTCCCCTAAACACGGTCTCTTCACGGCTGGCAGCACAGAGCGGCGCACACACCCAGAGAAAGGAGAGGAAAATGGGTATAAAATTACATAATAACATCTGATTCACACACAAAGGAAAGAAAAGCTCTCTCCACCGTGGAGACCCACTGGGAAAAGTCAAGGCACGATGACCAAAGGTTTGATGGGTCTTTTAAAGCTTTGTTTGGTCGAAATGTTTGCTCTTATTTTAAAAACTTCTTTGTCGCAGATAAAATTGTTCTCTAATTTGGTCATACATTTGGATTTCATTATTTTCAGAATGTATTCCAGACATCTAAAATTAAACAGATGTCATCAACCCCGTTTAGGCCTAAAACACTTGTAACCAAACAGTGACTTCAACTCCAGTGCAATACTGAGTTGGAACACTGTGTTTTAGTCATTAAAAGTTTTCAAACTCTGCTCCATTTTTCTCATATCCTATAATGAGATCTCTTCCCACCCTCCCACTCCTTGAAATACGCCAATTCTTCAAGGGTCGGTGGAAAGTCAAACCAGAGAGTAAAGCAAATTTAAATATGAAAAATGGAAGAGCGAAGTATGAAATCCTTTATCCACTGAAGCCCTCGGCGAGAAACGGCACCTCGGCTTCAGCGCAAACGGGGGAGGAGATGGGAAAGGAGAGATCTAGAAACAGTATGAGTGCAGGAAGGGGATTTGGCTTCTAAAGCCTGAATTGTTTTATCGTTCCTTTTCTGACAGGGATTAGATTAGCAAGAATCCTCCAAGCCTGCTCCAGGCGTCCTGGGGACAGTTAAGAAAAGACTCCTCCGATCCTCATCTCTGAGCTCGCCCCCAAATGAATTTGCTAAATAACCAGGTCAGAGCGAAGTGCCTGTTTGAGATGCCCAGATTCACAAGCAGGGGCACGTGGCCCCTGGGACAGGCCTGAGGAGAGGGGGAGGGGAATCGGGATCTGAGGTGTGAAGGTCACAGTTGGGGTCTGACCCTCTTGGCCACAAAATGCCTTCATTACGTCAATTTCTCAAGCAAACTGGAAAGAATACAATAGAGATCAGGGGTAGGGACAGGGGATCGGGGGTAAAGACACCAGAGAGGACCTTTGCTTCTCCCATGGGACCCCCGCCGCTTGGGATCTGATTAGGGAGGTAGACCCCCAGCACCCAGGCCTCTGCCGAGACCAGCCCTGCTGAGCTGGGTGTCTCAGCTGGGCCTGTTGCCTCGGGAGCCCGAACCAAAAGCCACAACACCCACTTAGCTCCCCGCTCCTGACCTCAGCTCAGGCCCCAACACGGCAGGCCCTTCCTTCCTGAGCCATCGAACACCGGAGGAAGGGAGGGAAGGAGAGCTCAGAGCTGCTTCAAGTCCCAGATGCACACAGGGACACCTCATGTTCTTCCCACTTCCCTTCCCAGCAAATAACTCTTTGTCCGCACTACTCTGCTTGGAGCACTTCTGAGTAGAAAAGCTCCTCCAAAGATAGGAAACCAGCTTGCTTCTAAAGAATGACCCGTCGTCATAAGGCACAGCGCCCCCAAATACTTGTTCTAGAGAGAGTCCTCAAGCCCCAGGCAGGGACATAGCCATAGATCCGCTTTGGGGGGGGGGGGGGGGGGGAAGACTGGGAAGATCCTTTTGGAGGTCTGCTGTGTTCACCCCAGCAGGGGAGGCCGTCAGACAGCCAAAGGAATACAGACACAGTGACCTCTATCAGAGGACAAAGTCGAGGACCCCCTAGGAGGTACACAGGAAAGAAAGCTGATGCCTGTGGAGCACACGAGCAGTCCCTTCTGGCCCAGAATCACACCTGCTCAGTGCATTCCTGACAGGAGAATCCACCCAAACAACCCTCCCAAAGCCAGCTGTCGGTTCACAGACGCACTTACCTCCCAAGTCTTGGATGAGTCAGCTTCCCTGGGCCTTGCTTCTCCCGCCTGCACCTCCCAGATGATTTGTGAGGAGACAGTCTCCATGACTGGCCAACAGCTTCACCTCCGAATCAGACCTGGAGAGCTCAGTCCCAGCTAGCTATTCCATGGGTCTGCGGAGGAAGACAGCGTTCTTGGAGTTCATGAGTGACATCTGCCTTTGCTGTGGAAGGACAGACAGAGAGAGAGGGTGAGCATTTAGCTCTCTTGCATGCCAGATCAACCCATTTTGTTTCACAAATGTGGCAACTGAGGCCCAGGGAAGTCAGGTGAACCTACGTAAGAAGGTTACACATAAGGAGAGAAGATCAAGCATTTAAAAATCATCATGCTAGAAGATGGTATATTTCAATCCTCAAGGTACCCTGGATTTGAGTATTACCTTCGAGAGAGCGCCACGAACCTGTAAGGGACACATTGAGCAGAAGATGGGGCTCAGAACGTGAAGTCACGTTCCGGCTTACACAGAGAGCTAGTGACAAAACCAGGATGAAAACCCAGGCCAAACTTCCCATAAAACCACCTACTCATCAAGCTGGCATTCTACCCACCCATACTGACAGCCCAGAGCTGCAGAGAGCATTGGAGTTCTGACAAGGGGTCTGGGGGTGATGGGAAAAGATGCACAGAGAATTAGCCCCGACAATTTGCTTGTGGGAAACCCCAAATGCCCTTTGCATCTCTTCTGAGACTTGGAAGTGGAGGCAGCTAGCAGAGAAGACACCTTACTCCCACAAGGACTTTCTGGCCAGCTGATGCCACTCATTTCTCTAATAGGTGGCCAACAAAGTTTTTCAGTACGTGCAATGAACAGAAGTCACAGCAGGGACAAATTAGTTGGTAATTGTTTGCTTTTCCAAAGGACTGTTTTGTTTTGTTTTGTTTTTTCCTTTAGCACAGGGTTCCTATAAACAACCAGAGCCCTTCTACTAGAATGCGAATCCCATTCCCAAAGTTGGTACGTGGATGGCACACCAGCCTTGCATAAAACACCAGATGAATGGTCGTGTCCAGTCTAAACCCCAGACCCACCCCAAAGATGACCCGGGTGGTGAAAGGACCATGACCACAGAAAGGATGCCAAGGAAATTAGGCATGGCCTATCACATGCTTAGACAATCCACAAAGGGGAGACTGGGAAAGCTCTGGTTCTTGTCAAAACTCAGCTATAAACATTCATTCCACAGGTAAGGATGGAGCACCTACTGTGTGCAAGACATCATACACAGTATGAAACAGGAAACAGAACCAACAAGTTTCCTGCTCTCCCAGAGCTTATGGTGTGGGGGGAGGGGCACTATCAAGACAACTGTCAATCAGAGAGCCATATTCATGAATGCCTAACTGTAAACTCAGCTAGGGACTCAGAAGGAAAGCAACTCCGGTCTAGGAGAGCTTTTCCTAAAGGCATGGGAGCTAGCCTGAGGGTCAGGGAGGGCTTTGCCAGCCGTAACCACTGAGCTGACGTCCAAGGTGACCGTGAACTGGGCAGACCCAAGTAGTCCATGAAGAGGTGAGACCGCGTGTCAGGGCTCTGGGGTAGGAAAGAATGGGGTATGCTTTGAGGCAATGGAACAAGGTAGCAGAAGTGGCTAGGAAGCTGAGAGCAGAATGACCGTGAGATAAGGGCTCCAATGTCACACCAAGGAGTTGTTCTACAAAGGACAATGGAATGCCACTGGAATCTTACACAGGTGAGTGCAAGGGTCAGCCTGCATTTCACAGAGCTGGCTCCAGGTGCTGTCTGGAGAACAGACCAGGAGGGCAAGGTCAAAGGGGGCGGGGAGCTAGGATGCTGCAGGTGAGGGACAAAGGCAGGCGCGCTAGGGGACAGCTGCGAAGATGGACAGAAGTGGATGCATGGAGTCAATGGCTGTAGGACATCAAACCAACAAGACTCAGGGCTGGATCCCACCAGGGGGCTAGAGAAGGCTGTGCCAGAGGCGCCTCCCAGGTGGCTGGCTGCGGGACTGAATGGATAGAGATCCATTCCTCGAGATGGGGGGCCCCCGGAGGAAGTGCGAGGTGGGTGTGCTGGGGTAGCAGGGTCAGAGGGCACCTTGGACCCTTCTAACATGGCCACATGGAGACTGGAGCACAGCTGAGTACACAGTCCCAAGGGAGGAGACCGGCACGCACGGCAGCGTGGCCCCTTCCAAGGGCTGGAAAAGGACAAGTCCCCAGACTTTCTGCTTCCCTCCACAGACCCCCCTCACTTCCTCCTCCTGGATCTCCTCATACACTGATTTCACAGGGAGATTGCAACATAGAGCTGCTGGCCACGGAAGTCAGACATCTTACATGAGCAAAAGCTCAGTCTTTTTCCCCTAAGGAAACAGCAAGAGAAAATAAGCTTCGAATCTGGTGAGGGGGATTAAGTGTAGACGCACAGGAGGACTTCCTGGCTCTGAGGGTTTGATGCTGGAATGCATTAGTAAGCAGGAGTCTGGGCTCTCCCTCCCCTGAGGTCTCTGAGAGTGGGGTGGATTGCTGTCTTTCGGGGATGCCTGGAAGGCAGGCCTGCCAAGAAGCAGGGATTGGACCTGATCAAGCGCTGAAGCTCCGTGGGCCCAGGTGACTAAGCCCCAGTCACAGGAACCCTACCTACCAGGTAACAATTGTTCCATTCACCAACAACTCCCCCCGTGCCAGCATCGAGCTCTAGGGCTTCACCAGCAGCCCTTCCTCTCATTCTCACAACAACGCCCCTTGCCCCTCAGGGCGTGGGAGCTCCGAGTGAAAGAGAGGCTCAGAGAGGTTAGGTAACCTACCTGAAATCACACAGGGAGAGGGATACTCTGCTGGGATTTGAAACGCTGACCGACACCAAAGCCCGCACTTCCTTCCCCCTCATCTTCCACCCTGTCCCTCCTCTTTTCCTTTCCCGACATACAGTGGACATACAATACAGTATCTGTTTCAGATGAATCACAACATAGTGATCTGACATTTATACACATTACTCAGTGCTCAGAACATAAGTGCAGTTATCATGCATCGCTACACCAAATTAATACAATATTACTGACTATAGTCACATCCCCACGGCTGATCTATCTTATAACTGTAAGTCTGTGCCCTTCAGTCCCCTTCGCCTGTTTTGCCCATTGCCTCCCACCCCCCACCCCTCTCTGGAGCCTTTCATTCTATCCGAGAACAGCTGGTATGAAAGTGTTCTTGGAAATGTTCATGACCTGGATTCCAGGCAGGGTAAAGTGTTTGTGGAACAGCATTTCAGTACCAATTAGAGCATAGATATATAAGTTCTAACAAATATATTAGACAACTGTAGCCACAGAAGGAAACTGCTGCTCTTTCCCAGAAGCAAAAAAAAAAAAAAGGGGGGGGGGGAACATTGGAAGAAACAGAGCCATGTAGAAACGGACGAAAGATTAAGCACTGTACCTAGTTCAAAGGGTACGTGTTTTAATGTTTGTCGAAGGGCTGCAGCCATTTACCCCAGCATTTTGGGAGGGATGTTAGCTCTCCCAACCTCATAAAGCAAGAAATTTATATTGATTCATAAGAACGTACATATGTTCTTGGTCTCTCATACGATACACAAGTAACCTCCCTGTTTGTCTTTATGTTTTAGGTTCCTTTCTAGAAATTCAATGTTAGTAACCTAGTTTCCAGAATCACTCACATCCACAATTTAAAGCAAAACTCAAAGGATCAAGGAAGTGGCTGCCCAATTTTACATTCCGCTCTCTAGGGCTGACAGTATTACCCCATCTGGCGAGTGACAGGAGGGGGGACCCCCCAAAGGGAAGCAGGTCTGCCCCGGGCTCGGGCGCTCTCCCACAGTGGAGGCTGGTGAGTGTGAGCCCTCCCGGGGCGTCAGAGTTCCTATGGCCTCTGCCTCAGCCAACACCTGCTGCCTTCCGTCCAGGGCCCTCAAGCCAGCGAGCACCGCCGGACCTTTGCTTCATGAGGCCCTAAGCCTCAGGGGGCAGCCCAGCACCCAAACAAGACAGCCTCACCGGAACCCAGCCGCACCCCTTCTAGGGATCACGCCCCCTCAAGAGGCAGCTCCACCCTTATTCCAGACATTTCCCTGACCCAGTTCCATGTCACACAGATACACAAAGGGGCCCACTGTGAGGCTCCAGAAAAGCAACTGGTTTAAATGAGCCCTTCCACCCAAAGTCCACTCACAGGCCCTGTAGTGTGGAGCAAGGGAACAGAGCCACCCGGAGCTCCCTGCCAGAGCTCAGTGTCAAGGGCATTGCCTTTCAAACACAGTTTTTTGTGCCCTTCGCCCTCTACTGTGGGAAAAGGGCACCAGAAAAACAAACAAACAAACAAACAAACAAACAAAAACGGAGAAGCATGTGGCCCTGTCCCCAAAAAGAGGCAGAGGGGCCAGCTCTGGGTCATCCCTGCATGTCCCCCCATCCTCCCCTCTGTGTCACCATCATGCAACAGGGCGACAGGGGACCGGCTTTGCTGGAGGAGCTGTCTGTGCAGGGACTTTAGGCCTCATGGTCAGAGAGGTCTGTGGGCTGTGTCTGGGGCCCCCAAAAATAGACTTCTCCAGGGCAGGGCTGGGAGATCGGCCACCCCACCGTGAACCAGGCATCCATTCCTTCCTGGAAACAGGGCCTCTGAAGCCCCTCTTTGGACTCCACAGCCTTTCTCTCCCACCGCTCCCCAAGTTGCCCAGCTATGCCAACAAAGCATGTATGGGGGAAGAACGGCGCTCGTATTTAATAACCCTCAAATCTGGCTCCCCACGCGGCTATTGTGAGGCAGGTTTAACCAGCAATTACGGCGGGACCTCCTTCCTCCTCAGCAACAATCTAGGCCCTTAATCCAGCTAAGACCCAGAGAGTCTAGGGTTCAGCTCGCAGAGATGAAGGGACCAGCTTAAGCAGGGCCTGTTCCGGACCGGGGGAGCTGGAAGGCGGACAAGCGTTCTCCGAAATGTGCTCCTTGCCAGCAAGAAAATAAAGGGGGTGGAGGGCACAGAGCAGGCGAAGAAGGGGCTCCCTGGCTGAAGTCCCCATGATAGCCGGCCTTCCCGAGAATTCACATGGAAAGCTGGCACAAATGTTCAGATTAAGAATTGAGAAAGCAAGCCAACAGGCCCCACAGAAGCCCGGAGCGTGGGCTGAGGCCAGGGAAGGGAATGGCTCTTCCTGGAGCCCTGCATCCTGGGCCCCTTATCTGACAGGAGACGATCCTAATGCCTCAGCTCCATACTCAAGCCGCCTACCATCTGGCCGGAGGAGAAGATAAGCTTCCACAGGGGAAACGTTGCTGGGAAGACAGGACTGGATTATAGGAAGAAGCTTAACACTCTGCCCCAAGCATGCCCTTTGTATTTCCACCCCCTGAACCTTTGCTCCTGCTAGTTCCCCCACCAGGCCTGCCCTGCCTCCTCGCCCCGGTCTCGCTCCTGCTCTGGAAGGCCCAGCGTCAAGGTTCCCAACAGCTTCCCCAGGGCTCAGTCGCCCACGACAGCACCCATGCTGTACTGAGTGCAGGACCTGGGATGAAGGCTTCTCGAATGAGTTTGCAGCCCCTCTGGGCCCTGCAGGGCAACTAGGGTCTGATGGGTCACCACCTGCCCTGCTCCCCAGCCTTTCAAGCCTGGATTTTCTCATCTGAATTTTCTGAGTAGTGTTTGGTTCCGCTTTATCACAAAACAATAACAAAAACCATTTGTTGTCAACAATCATCTTGGATAAAGGTCTGATTTTGTCCTAAAGAGGTACAGGGATCCAAGGCAGCACTAAGTGAGTCCCTCAGGTGCTAGGTCAGGTGCATGCACACACACACACACACACACACACACACACACGTGCGTCTTTGCCCAGATTTTGAAGAACAATGGCTTTGGAAATCACAGACCTGGATCTATATTTCTAGCTTCCCCATGTAGCGACTGCGTGACCCTGGGCAAGTTATCTCATCCTCCCATTCTTAATTTCCTTATCAGCGGGGTGACAATCACAATCGTACCAAGTTTAGGGGGTTGTTGCGATGACTAAATTGCATGAGCTCCATGGAGTCATTCTCCGAGTGTGGACCTGGGACCCCACAGCATGACCCATGACTTGGCAACAGTCAGCCCCGCACACAGCACCACAGGTCGATATGGGAGCTATGCACATAAAAGCATCCATTTCTTGAAGCACTTTTCAAACAGGAAATCAAAAATATAATTATCAGCTCATCAGAAACTTGGTGACAGTCTCTCCAGGACTCCGTTTCTCTAGCTACACAGAGGCTAAGTAACAGGTGTCCGTGAGCTACAGCTTGAAGAAGTGCCGCTCTGTCTCCCGGCCACACCTGCAGGCTGGGCGGAGGCCTCCGAACTCCAGCCTTAACCGGGACCTCCCCCTCCTCCCAAGGAGAGGGACCTGACGGACTTCCGCTCCACAGAGTCTGGCTGGACCATGCACCTACACCAGCCACATCTGCAGCCAGAACCCGGCTGAGCCCCAGGCTCATGCTGACAGGTGGAAATGGGGAAGAAGTCAGACAAAACACGAGGGGGAAAGGAGTGCTGCTTCTGGAAAAGCATTTCATGGGGAAGTCACGGGAGCCACGGCCATTTCTGCTGCTCAGCTTCTGGGTCTCAACAGATGACCTGAAAGTGAAGAGCCCTGTGGGTTCCTCTTGGCTTCCGGAAGATAAGTCTAAGTTCACACTGCCTCAGTGTTCGGCTCAATGCCTGGCAAGCATAGGCTCCCGATCAATGCTGATAAGGAATGTACTTGGGGATCATCAAGCCATATTCTTGGTAAACCACACCCCCGACTCCCATTAAACTTCCTTGCTTCATCCGATCCCGCGAAGCTCCCCACGGGGCCTGCCAACCAGCTTGAGTGTTACTGGCTTGCCTTCACTAAGCTACCAGCCCCACTGATGGTTTTCACGCAACGAGGGAACCAAGCTCAGCACCACCTCAGGACCTTTGCATATGCTAGTCTTTCCCTCTCTTGTGTTTTGTCTGACTGTGCTTCCCCATTTCCAATAAACTGTTAGTTCCAGTGAATCAGGACCATGTCTGTCCTGCTTACCCCTGTATTCGTAGGATCCAGGACACTATAAATCCAAACTAAATCTTTTTTGGAATGGGTAGGTGATTGAGTGAATGAGTTCACAGAGAAAAAGACCAAAAAGCAGTAGTAATAGTAATCCAAAATGAAGACAGGGGCAGCATTCCACAGTTGTGGGAGGTATGGGGTACTGGCAGGACAGGTCCCTGCCTTCCTCAGGGAGCCTGGCTGAGGGCTGTCAAGACTGTCACAGAGGCTTTGCCCCTGGAACAGGCGAAGGGTGGCACTGGAGGGTCTTCCAGATCAACAGTGACATTCTGCCTTGCTTGTCACCAGCTATTCCCCAATTGGGCCATCTCAAACAGCCAGTGGGCCATGACCATCATGTGCAGCCTGGGGGCTAAGCCCTAAAGAAGACGACCTTTCTCTTCCCAGCTAACCTGTACCTTCTCCAAGGCCGTTGTGAGTGAGGGCCCATGGCAGGGGATGGGGAAGGGCATCCTGGAGAGGGAAGGAGCCATGGGCACCAAGCTGACTCCACCAAGAGGCTCCTACCAGGAGCCTGGTCTCCTGTGCTCCCTAGTGGAAAAACACACCTTCCTGGGAGACTTGAGCTCTAGGGGTAGGGGGGCACCTAAAGAAAACATTGGACCCTCCACCCCACCCCCGAGGATAGATCCCAGCCAGTGCTTCCAGTCTGTGAGTTTCTCTAGGCAAATGTGTGCCAGACTGGGCTGGACTACCCCTGGAACATTTGCCTTTCATGGGAGTCTGAACTTCTCCTTCCCTGACTTATATTTGAAACAAGCCATGATGGATGGTCATGCTTATAGGAAGACTAACAGCTGGTCATCATTTATTTATGCAAAGAACCCCATGCAGGCGGAGTCTTTGACATACAACACGGCCAACTGACAACCATTCTGCTACCATGCACCGGCCAGCTGCGTGCGGCTTCCCACTAAACTAGAACCCTCGCCTCCAGAGCTTCTCATGCCCATGAATGCCATACACAAGAGGGGATGAGGATGAGAGGTTCTCCCAGTCCCTCTCCCTGTCCTCACTCCCTCTGGGGCCTTAAGCCACAGTATTTATGCAGCAGGCTCTGACTGCTCGCTGCCAGCGAGGTCCCAGCGAGGTCCATTAGTGGGATGTAAATAGCTCTCTGCTCTTCAAAGACCGGGTGAGCCATTCTGTGAGGTCTGAGTCAGCCCCGCCAATGTCTTGCATTTCCAGCCTTATTCATCTTCCTGATAACTTCCATAAAGGGCTAACCCAACTTTTTGGTATGCTGGGCCTGCCAACAGCACCCCAGGGGGATTTTCACAAGAAATTGGATTTGCTGAGCTCCTACTGTATGCACAACTCCGTTCTGGTCACTCCAGGGAGAGAAAAAGAACACACGTTCAGTTCGCTGGTTTCAAGGAAACAAGACATACATGGAAACGAATGACTATGGCTCAAAGCACAAGGAACTCTAAGAAACCAAAGTGAGAGTGCCCTCAGGCAGGGCAGGGGGGCAAGCACATGGCCCTTGCTGTCAGAGAGACTGGGCTTTGAATCCTAACTCTGCCTCTTTGTAACTGTGTCCTGGGACAAAGGCTTGAACCCTCTGTGCCTCTGTTTCCCCATCTGTAAAATGGAGACAGGACTAGTTAACAATAGTGTTCAGTAGAGGATACGATTAAATAGTATATGGAAAGCACTTAGCACAATGCCTAGCAGAGAGTAAGCGCTTGAGAATTATCAGCAGCAGTTTCCTGGAGGTTTACTGGAGGGAGAGAGGGACACAGATCCATTCCCCCAGCTTGTCACCCTGCCCTTGTGGGGTGGTGACACTGGCATATGCGGCCTCTCTGGCCTGGAGTCAGAGAGGAGGAAAGGACCAGTTACCAGTCTACCAGTCAACCAACCATGGACAGAAAAATCCATTTCCAAGAGCCATTCAATCTTCCAGAATAGAAGAGTCCAAAATCCCATAGCAAATTAGCCCTGTGGAGAAGACTACCCAAAAGTACAGGGCCAGACAGGCCTTGGTCTGGGGGAGTCCTGTCACTCAGGGAAACTGGGTGTGAGCCACAGCCGTGGATCAGAACAAGGGAGTAGGAGTTCAGGGAGACACCCCGCTTGTTGGCAGCAATCCCCTTGTCCTATCTGCAGTGACTGCCTGGAGGAGAGGACGACAGGCCTTGTACTCTGACAGGAGACCGTCCCTGGCTTCCATCTCAAGGGCTTTCCCACCCTTCATCTCAGGATACCCTCACAGCCACCCTGTGGGGCAGGTGCAAAGTGTAAGAGTGTCATGTGCAGTTTGCCAAGGAAAAATTGAGGATCAGAGAGGCTCAGTGATTTTCCAAGGTTACAAAGCAAGGCAGGGGCAAGCCTGGAACTCAAACCCATCTTCCGATGCCTGATTCCAACCTCACAGCCATCCTCACGTGACTCCCCATAGCCACTAAACACCAGGACATTCGGGGAGTTAAAATGTCTACTGTAACCCAGAGAAACTTTGAACCAAGCAGGAGATCCCCATGAAAGCCAATGACATATCGCAGACAGCAACTTTCCAGCTGTTGCCAAGATGGCAAGAGAGTTCCCCGGGTGAAGACAACATTCTTAAGGCGGAAGCAACTTAAGTTCTTGCCAAGACAGAACAGCAAGATGAACCGTAACATGTCCACACTATGGTATACCATCAGCCACAAGAAAACCAGAAGGCTGCTCCTGAGGAAGTGGCATGGAGAGGAGGCTGAGGAGTGAGAACCACAAGCTGCTGAGTGAGGCATGATGGATGAGCACAGCAAGTACAGCATGTTTAAAAAAAAAAAAAGCAATGACAACAAAAACCTCATATTGTCTCTGGATTCATGAACACATATGCCAATGTACTGGAAAACATCTGGCAAGGTCCACATTCCACCAATTACTGTCCGCATAGCCCCTGCAGATCCCCTCTCCCCTGCTCTGTGCCCCGGGAGGCCAGCCTGTATGGAGGGCCACAGATGACTTGCCGGGCCACTCAGCCAATGGCGGCCACCAGCAGGAGACCCAAGCAATGGAAGAGAAGGACACTGGATTATTAATTCTCCCAGTTCCCATTAGGAGGTCTCCAAAAACTGGCCACATCCCTCAACCAAAGGTCATAGCTTCTCTCAAGGTGTCCCACCCTCTTCTCCCAGGTATTGGTTCCTGGGCCCTAAGAGGGGGAAACACTTCCTGCTGTAGAAGGCTGGGGGTGTTGCTCTGTGATTCCTGGATTCCCCATAACCTACAGGGTGTCCCTCCATTAAAGCCTCCTCATATTACGCTAGTTAGAATGTTCCATCTGTTTTCTCCTAAGATAAAACCAAACTGGTGACAGTGGTTGACTACAGGGAGTAGGGAGAAAGGGGTGAACCCCAACATCTGAGGTTTAGTGATCTACCGTGACTTTAACCTCTTCAGTAATTACCTACTGTGTGCTTAGTTCTTGGTACAGAAAGTTCCAAGCACATGAAAAATAGAGAAAATATTCCAACGAGGTCCCAGGTATCCATTACCCAGGTTCAACAGCCAGTTCGTGACCAAGGTGGTTTCATCTATGGCCCCAGCCACTCCACACCCCCTTACTGTTTTAAAGCAAATCGAAGACATCATATCATCTGTGAAGTTTTAGAAAAACTAGATTTCAGTATTGCCTGGATGTTTAAAAAGTCATTTAAAACAAAGGAATTCTCAAAGCTAGAACTTTTGAGGGTGAGAAGACCCTGTCCTTATATTTAGTTTGGACTCAGGTCAAGGCTTTCCTCACTCTCCCATTTGTCCTAGTAACATGGTTCGGAGGCTGACCTGTGGCTGTGCTGGCCCCTTCAGTTGGCTGGGGGCTCGACTAGTCCTGGACATCCCTGTCAACTTGTCCTACATGGGGAGGAACTCATGATTACACAGAGCTACAGCAATACCTCCCACTGACCATCAGCTTTAAAGTTCTACTTAGACTAGTTTTCTGGGTTTTCTTCTATTTTAACTTTTTACAGAAGTACAACTTTATGTTTGTGGGCTTCATTCTATATTATCACGTAGACTATTCTTTTTCATTGCAGCATAGTATTCCAATGGATGGATGGATGGATGGATGGATGGATACACATATAACACACATATGTTATACATACATACATATATATACTGCAATTCATTTATCCATTCTACTCTTGGCAATGGCAATCTGGATCATTTCCAGTTTGGAGCTATTAAAAATATTGTTATGGGCAATCTAGCCCATTTGTGATGTTCACATGCATGCATTTCTGTCGAGTATATACCTAGAATGGAAAGGTTGAATGAATCCTAAGAAGGCATATGTTTGACCTTGGTACCTACCAACAGTTGTCCAAAGCATATGTCATTTCTGGTTATCAACATCCTTGCCAACACCTGGCTATCTTCTGGGTTTGTTTTTTTGTTCTACTTTTGTCATTCTTATAGATGTAGTCTATCTCAGCATGGTTTTAACTTGCATTTCCCTGATGACTAATGAAGCTGAACACTATTTCTTATGTTTCTTGGCCATTGGATATTCTCTTTCATGAAACATCTTTCCTAGTCTTTTGTACATTTTTCCAGTGGGTTGTCTCCTTTTCCCTATCAATTTGCAGAAGTTATTTATATATTCCAGGTGCAAGTCTTTTGTGAGACGTAGGTTTTGAAATATTGTCTTCCATGTTGTATACTGCCTGTTCCCCTTCCTAATGGTGTCTTCTGATGAAGTGTTAAGTTTAAATGGTCTAATTTATCAACATATTTTCTTGTACGATTAACAGTTTTTATGCCTTGTTCAAAAAATATTTGCCTACACTTCTCTCACTTTTTATGAACACTCCTTCAGGGAAAAAAAAATATATTGGAAATTGAGTAAGAAAACCCCTAGGAAACCGTTAATGGAAGCACCAAATCAGCAGCTCCAAGAAGCAATCGATATGTCGTTGCCTTATTAGAAAGACAATCTCCTGATTTTTGTGATGCCCTTGTTAGCAACCACTTGGAAGAACTCACCTGAAAAGGTAGAGAGAGAAAGGCCAGCCTGAACTTATCCCCATCAAGAAAAAAAAAATGTAAGAGTTCAGAGTATTTCTTTCTGTGCTTAAAAAAAATTACTGAAAACCAAATGCTATGCCAATGACCAGCCAAAAAAGATGAAAGCAGGGGGTGGTGGGGGAAGGCGTCTTGAACCATATGAATAATAGGGAAAGGCCAGCACTAAAATTGAGACACCTTCAGGATAGGTGTGTGGTTTTGTTTTTCTGGGGATTTTTGTGGGCTTTTTGTTTTTCTTTTCCAATTTTTATTTAAATTTTAGTTAGTTAATAGGGGTAAGAAGAGCAATTCTCTTTCTATAGAGACCTCCTCTCTTCTAGGACAGGTCTGCATTCTAAACTATATGAAAAGACCCCCAAAAAACTTCCACCATGGGGAAGTTTCCCACTGAAAATAATAAATGTAAACACAACTAGCAAACTTAGTGATCTTACCACCAAATACATTAATCCAAATGATTTTAAAAGCATTTGTTGAAATGATAAAAATTCCTTTGTAGTCAGCAGTAAGACTGTAAGGTAACAGTGATCTCCTAAATTCAAACAACTCCTCATATCTAAAAACCAAAGGGGAGGAAAAATGCTACCACCAAAAAGGGGGAAAAACAGAACAATCCACAAACACAAAACATCTACGTGTTATCCACACCTTCAGCATTGCTAGATGGGTAATATATGAACTTTAAGTGACACGGAAGCAGAGAGATGAGCACCAAGTTCCAACAGAGCACCTACCATTGATGCAAGTCTGTGGATACAGACAGGAGAAAAGGGAGTCTTATGGGGAAAAAGGAGAGGGGAGTAGAGAACATAGTTGAAACACAGATGCATCCCAGAAAGGAAAAGTCCAACCTAAACACAAGACAGTCCTCAAATATACCCCCAAAAGCTAAAAAGCCACCACGTGCAAAATAATGAACTTAGGTCTGAAACTCAATAGTTCAAAATACTGGGTACAGGGAAGGTACCTGAAAGTGGGTCAGGTCAGAGGTGGCAATGTCAGAGAAGTGTGCTTCTGAGACAAGAAGGAAATAAACAAACAAGACATGTGGCAGTCAAGAAAAAAGAGAAACCAAAAATCCTGCAGAAAAAAACTAAGAAAAACAAAATATACCAAGCCCTCCCTCTCCCCACTTCCAGAACTCCTGGTTCAGTAAACTGCAATTCACTATATCGACAGGAGAGGGCACCCCTGAAACAGAAACCCTCTCCACAATCATGCCTAAGGGAGGGGCAAGAGAACAAAATCAGACTAATTTCATATTAAGCTCCCACAAGAAGAAAAGATAAAATAGAAGTCAAAACATTTTAGCTAATGAAAATTCTACCCCCAACAAAATCAACCATGAGGCAGAAGAAAACTATAAAGTGACATTTTAAACTGAATTAAATATTATAAAACAAGCATTTGAAGATTGAAAAAAATTACATTCACATAAAAAATCTAAGAACAGAAGAGGATGTAGAAAATCAACAAGAAATTAAATGAGGGTTTGTCAAACCCAGGGGATAAACTTTGAAGGAAAAGTCAGAACTGTTTCAGGAATAAAGACTAAATTACAAGATACCCAAGAGAAAGTAGGTCCAAGTGAAAATCTAATAAAAGACATGGAGGAAAGATATAAAACAACAAGATGAAAATGAGTTTTTAAAAAGTTAAAAGGATCAGAGAGAAAGTAGGTGAAATGGAAGGCAGGCAAAGAAGATCCAAGATATATATAATTGGAGCCCATGGAAACAGAAATGGTAAATAATGGAACAGAAATAATATTTAGAGATATAATCCACAGAAATAATATCTTAAATCAGCACACTGAAGAGGCCCACTGCATGCCTTGGAAAACTGACCTGGAATGATCAGGTCTCAGGTGTATCTTAGTAAGACTACCAGTCTTTAATGACAAAGAACAAAATGCTCAGGACCTCTAGGCAAAAATCATCAAATCCTTATTCAGGTAAGAGATGCAGGTTGGCATAAGACATCCTAAGAACAACACATGGAACAGGGCAGGAGTGGAGCTGTATTCTCAAGATTTAAGAAGAAAGAGTGCAGGCCAAGAATTGTTTATCCAGCCTTCATCCAACCAAGCTTTATCCTACCAAGAGAGAACTGGGAGAGCTTCAGCAAAAGGACTGATGGAGATCATTTAATATATTTAATTACAGAACCACGAAAAAAAAAACCAAGTGTGGGGTCAAAGTAACAGAAAAGTGGATAAACATTTCATGTTCTGAAAAAGAGTCCAGAATGTAACCTTAAAATGCTAAAAAGGGGAAAGCAAACTATGACCGGTGATTGTTGTTTAGGTTATAGGTGGGTTTCAAATGCTACCATTCAAAATGGGCCATCCAGATAGTACCAGTTTAAGAAAAGGAGGGATTCATGGCTGCATGAAAGGTATAAATACAAAGGTAAACACCAGATGAAAAACACAAACTTTTCTAAATACCAAAGGAATTTTTAGACAATGATGAAAATACATTAAACTCAAGGAAAGGACTTTATCAACATAATACACATAGTTCTATGCCCACCTTCAGGAATCTAGCACATTTTTTAATGGGAAAACACCACAGTTATTCCCCCTGCAGGAAGGAACAAGACCCAGGTGCCACTTTTCCACTACTAACCTTATGCTCCAAATATTAACTAATGCAATTAGACAGGAGAACAACAATAAGAGGCCTGAGAATTGAAAAATAAGTAAAGCCAAGTTTACTTCAGAGGACAGGATAATATACCTAGAGAACCAGAGAGGAAATAAAACCAACTCAGAATTTTTCAAAATCTTTGATAAACCAGAACTCTTCTACACTTTTAAAACTATTAAGGACATCAAAGAGCTTGTGTTCATGTAGATTATATGTATTGATATTTACTGGAGTAGAAAATAAAGCTGAGGAAAATTTAAATGTTTACCAGTTTATGTATAAGTAACAAAAATGAACATCTTAACATAGATACTGTATTTTGTGAAAAATTAGCATTAACAAAAACTTTCAGTGATAAGGAGGACATTGTTTTACATTTTTGCCCATCTATTTGTTGTTGAGCATAACAGAAAGCATCTGGATTTTCATTCCACTTCTGCATTCAATCTGCTACGATATCACACATTATGTAGATTCTGGAAAGCTCCACTGTACACTCAGGAGAGAATGAAAGTAAAAAGGGCAAATTATGTCTTAGTATTATTACGAAAATTGTTGGGCGCCTGGGTGGCTCAGTGGGTTAAGCCGCTGCCTTCGGCTCAGGTCATGATCTCAGAGTCCTGGGATCGAGTCCCACATCGGGCTCTCTGCTCAGCAGGGTGCCTGCTTCCTCCTCTCTCTCTGCCTGCCTCTCTGCCTACTTGTGATCTCTCTCTGTCAAATAAATAAATAAAATCTTTTATAAAAAAAAAAAAAAAGAAAAAGAAAATTGTTTTGACCTTGTGAATCCACTACATGGGGCTCAGACAACCCAAAGGAACTTAGGCCACATAATGAGAGCCACTGAACTAACTCCAACAATAAAATAACTCAGTACAGTCACAGGATGTAAAATTAACGGCAAGAGTCAACAACCCCCATAGACACAGATAATAATCAAATATAAGATATGACAAAAGAGAAGTGCCTCATTTACAGTAGCAGTAGGGAAGATAAAATACTTATGAATAAACTTAAAAGGAATGCTGAAAACCAATATGAAGAAAACAAATGGAAAACATACCTCTTGTTCATGGTTGGGATGTCTCAATATTGTTAACAGATCAGCTCTCCCTAAGTTCATTTATAAATTTAGTATCATCCTAATAAATTTTATTAAAATATTTATTTCTTTAAGAGAGAGAAAGCTAAGTGCAAGCAAGAGGAGGGGTAGACGGAGTGGGAGAGAGACCCTGAAGCAGTCTCCTTTCTGAGCATGGAGCCCAGTACCAGGCTCGATTTCACAACCCTGAGATCATGACATGAGTGGAAACCAAGAGCCAGATGCTCAATTGACTGAGCCATCCAGGTGCCCTTTCTGATGAAAATTTAAAGAGTTACTCTCATGTAGCTACACAAGTTGATACTAAGGTTCCTATAGAAAAATTAACATGTATATTCGAATAGGTAGACCATCAATGAAAAAAATGAGCCCTATCATATATTTGTAAATATTATAAAGCTGTGATCATCAGAACAGTGTGGTAATGGCACATAAAGAGCCAGAGAGACTAATGGAACAAACTGCAAAGTCCAGAAATAAACCAAACTACATGTGGAATTTTAGGGTATCATAAAGGGGCCATCAAAAAACACTCAAAGATGTTATGATAAAGAATACTGACACACTAGATAGACATTTGAAGAATTTAAAAATTAGATCCATTCCTTCCATCACATACAAAAATAAATTCCAAATAGACTAGAGATCTAAGTTTGAAAAACTAAATTATACTAGTATGAAAAGAAAAAAATGAGTGAATTGTGTAACTTGGGTGTAACAGAGTTTCTAATTATGAGTCAAAATTCTGATGAAACCAAGAAAATTCTTCATTTTGACTGCAAAAATTTTTTTTTTAATTTTGCATGGCAGAAAAAACAATCACCATGGGGTGTCTGCGTGGCTCAGTTGGTTAAGTGTCTGCCTTCAGCTCAGGTCATGATCTCGGGATCCTGGGATCAAGTCCCACACTGGGCTCTTTGCTCAGCGGAGAGTATACTTCTTCCTCTCCCACTGCCCTTGACTCCTGCTCACTCTCTGCCCCTCTCTCTCTCTCAAATAAGTAAACAAAATCTTCAGAAAAAAATACAACCAACCAACCAAACACCACAAGCAAAGTCAAAAGGCAAACATCAAACTGGGAGAAAATATTTACATCTATCCCAGATAAAGGGCTAATATAGCTTTAAAAGACCCCAAAGTCCTATTAAAAAAGGGACCAAAGATGTTATTAGGCGATTCACCAAAAAGACATGAAAATGCGTCTGAAACCTACAAAATAATGTTCCATTTGACATATCATCAAGGAAATGCAAATTAAGACTTCACCGACATACTGCTCTTCACTGATCCGATTGGCAAAAATTCAAAATGTTGATGACATACTCTACTGGTAAAGCTGTAAGGAAACAAGTTGTCTCATACACTGCCAGTAGGAATGCACATTACAGGATCCCTCGAACAAGGAATTTGGCAATAATAACAAAACTGTGGTATTTATTTACCTTAACTCAAGCAATCCTACTTCCGAGAAATTACCCTAAATATGTAATACCAACAATAAAAATATACATACACCAAACATATTCATTGCTGCATCATACTGGAAACTACCTAAATTCTCAGAGGATACCAGTTGAAAAGAAGCTGTACATACACAGAATGGAGGAATATGCTGCTGTTAAAAAAGAATGGGAAAAATCTCTATGAGCAGAATGGAGTGGTTTCTAGAATATGAATATATATAGTATATTCCAAGGAATATATATAGTATGCTACCTTACGTGCAAAGAAGAAGAGAAAATAGGACAATACGCCCTTGTTTGCTGATTTTTGCAAAGAAGAAACACAGGAAGAAAAAAAATACATTAGTTCCCTCTGACAGACGGGGCACGAGACAGTAAAAGGGGTACAGGAAGGGATGACATTTCTCTTAAGAACACTTTTCTATAGCTTTGACTTTTGGAAGCATCTTCTTATTCTCCAGAATCAAAACTAGAGCCATCAAGGATGAGGGGAACAGAAACTACGACGGAAGCAAGTGAATTAAACAGTAAATCTAATTATGAGAAACCATCGGACAAACCCTAATTGAGAACCAGGTTGAAGAGGAAAATAATCAAAGTAACTTTTTAACACAGTACCTTGATCACATGCCTTCAATCTACAGGGGGAAAGAGCTGCAAACTGATCATGAACTCTCTTCGTCAGCTTCATTTTCTTTCAACGTACGGGTGTAGCAATTTGCAACTCTTTCATATCTACAGGAGGATATGCATAGAGGTGGGAGACGGCTGGGAGCCAGGGTTCTCACTGTGGAAGAAGGGAGACTCAACTACAGGACCAGGAGAGGCAATTAGGAACATATGGGGATGGAACTGGGCTGAGGGTAACAGCATGAAATCAGGAAAAGATATACATATATATACACATATACATATATGTGTATGTATATACACATACATATATGTATGTATATGTGTATATATATGTATATCTTTTCCTGATTTCATGCTGTTGGTTGGTTGTATATACATACATATATGTATATGTGTATATATATATAAATTTTCAAATGTCTATATAATTTCCAATGTGTATATATTTTTATTTATATATTCAAACCTAGGATGGATGAGCATGGGTGTGCAGATAATATGTAGATCCTCGACTTGAAGAGGTCTAGAAGCAATGGCACTCTGGTAGCACTGGGCATACCCAGGGCCAGATCGTGGGTTTTAAATACCACTCTCTGATAAAAGGAACCAGAGTTCCTTAGCAAAATGCCCAACTGCAAGACTGGGGCAGGAAAGGTACACGAGGTAAGCCAGAACGTCTGGTTAATATCAGAAAGGAAATTCCAAAGGCACGCTAGCGGTATGTCAGAAGGACACAGGAGCCAAGCTTGAAGTGTATCTCACTGGTGACATGTGGGACAATTTAAGCACCAAAATAAATAATGGTAGTAACAGATTATAAGCTGCTGAGTAAAACAGAAACCTATGAGACCATACTGACAACGCAACGGGAGAAGCAGTGGAGTAGAAGCAGGAGAAGGGGAGGAGGAGGAGGGAAAGGAAAGGCAGGTAGGAAGGTGGGAGGAAGGCAGGGCTTGCCCTTCCTCAAAGGAGAATGCCATCCGGAACTGGGAAATCACTCTCTGACCAACACGAAGACTGGTTGGGGCAAGAATTCAACGGGTGCTGAACTGGAAGGGGCGAAGTGTTCATTTTGATGAGGAGGAAGACATCTGCCCATCAAAGTGCCCCTCCCAGATTACTTATTAGTTACAAAAGGGAAGATCAGCTGTCCAGAGTACACCCAGACATCTTGCCCAGGAAATCCCA
Organism: Mustela nigripes; assembly: GCF_022355385.1. Taxonomy (NCBI): domain Eukaryota; kingdom Metazoa; phylum Chordata; class Mammalia; order Carnivora; family Mustelidae; genus Mustela; species Mustela nigripes. The sequence continues at coordinate 72,727,543 of NC_081568.1, read as the reverse complement.
GGGAACATCATCACCAGTGCGAGGTAGACAGAGCGCGTGTGCGTCCGGATGCCGCGTCCTGAAGGACCACAATGGGCCGGTCCAGGAGGCATCGTCTGAATCTAGTCATGGGAAAGCATCCACCAAACCCAACCTGAGGAGCAGCCTGCGTTCCGATCTGTTCTTCAACTAAACGTCAGCCCCGGGAAAGACAAAGGCTGAAGAACTGTTCCAAATTAAATGCTGATTAAGAGAGGACCCTGATGGCTAAATGCAATATGTGATTACGGACCACGCCCTGCACTGAACGGAAAAATCAGGAATAAGCCCCGTAGGGAAAGGTCAACAATGTACATTCAACCACTCAATAGCAGGAGTTTCCCAGTTCTCAAGGGGACTCTTGAAATCTTGATGTAGCAGATGCCCCAGTCTGCGCTTCCCACTGACATGTCACCTTCAGTAATGAATAAGCACGTGTCCCCAGGGAGGCCATCCCCAGACTCGTCCGCTTTCATCTGCCCAGAGAGTACATAGGACTTAAATGTGCCCGGTGTTCTACAGGGCAGGGACTTGGCAAGAACACCCACAGGACCCCCTGGAGAAGCCTAGGCCATTGTGGGGGGCCTGGACTCAAAGGGTAGATGACTCCTCTTTGGACATGGTCCAAAAGGCAAAAACTCAAACCCTCTGCAGCTAGAGCTCAATGACCTGTGTAGTTCCGGTCTCAGCAAGGCCCTGCGATCATCCTCCCAGTCCTGACCAGCCAACAGGAGCTTCCAGCAGCCAGCCCAGTGACTCAGCCAGCGCACTCATGGAGCGAGGGCGGGGAAACGGGAAAGGAATGATCATTCGCAGTGAGCGGCATTCTTCTTCCTGCAGATTCATTCTGGATTATTGCGTCTGACACCAGTCATATACCAAGAATGGCTTTTTTGTGCAGAAAACAAAAGAAAAATGCGAGCGTGCTTTTGTTTTATGTTCTTAGAGACTTAGTCCGTTGGATTACATCTGGCACCAGCACACCCACAGCTCCGTCGGATTGTGTTGGCAGAAAACAGGACAGGCCAAGCAAGGAGAGTGCATTTTCCATGTCTTTGAGTTGCTGTAGCAATTCCAGAATTTCACAACGTTCTCTCCCGTAGCCAGGTGAATACCGAGGGATTCTAGCAGGGCACACAGGGATGGGGGAGAGACAGAGAAGAGGGGGCATGGAAATTCAGGGAGAAGGGCCTGAGAAGTATGACAATAGCTTTGTCATCTCCTTGAGTTCTTGCAATCTCCAAAAGCGTTTGTTCCTGGGCTCTTGAACCTCACTGGAGCTTGACACAAGGGCCACGGTTGCAGAGGCCTGCTCACTGGAGTCAAAGCAATGCTCGGTTGCCTGTGCCAACATCACACAGAGTAGACAAGAAAGGCTGAATTTAATCTTTAAGATGGGGTGACACAACGTGCGGCCTCTCCCGGGGAGTAAGTGGCTAACAGCAAGGACACTCAACAACCAGAGCAAACACTGAGTGATTGCTTGACGACCAGCAACCTAATCAACTGTCTGTCTCCTAGCCCATTTTGTCTTCTCCTTCCCTTCCAGATGGACACAATGACGCATTTTCCAACCGATCCTCACAGAAATTCTAGTGTTCTATCAGAAACTGCCTTATCAACCCCAAAGCCCAAGTGCCCTGAGAGCCTCATCACCTCTCGCCTTTGCAAACCGGAGAAGCATGTGTGTCTTCCTGAACAGCTCAACCTCCCAATCCAGAAGGTTCCCTCTTAAAAGACACACATTTTCTCACCACATTTTCCACACACCACATTTTTCTCACTGCCCTCTGGAACGTGTTATCCCGGGAGAGTGAGAGTTTTAAAACCAATGAACTGGTAGCAGCTGGGGAGGAAGACAGAATGACTTGGGAGTCGTTCTGCCTCGCCCCAGACAGGGTCATTTCCTAGCCACATGTAGGAAATGTCGAAAACTAGCTAGCTGCCCCTTAAAGCTGCCTGGGATGAAGGGCGAGCAGCCGCCGTCCCAGTTCGGTGACAGAACAGAATTCGTGCCGAGAAACTGCTTTCTCTGTTTGCCACAACTCTGAAGAAAGCCTGGAAATTCCAGATGCATAAAACAGCCTACGGCTCGGTCACCTGCCACCGTCTCGAGACACCCGCAGAGGCTAGAGCAATGGCTTCAGCACAGTTAGCAACCGCTGGGGGCTGGAGAGGGGGGCGGTGGACATCACCTAGGCGCCTTGCAAAACCATTTCTGCTTGCACCTGAAGGTGAGCGTCGAGAATCCCAGAGCCCCCCACACGCTCAGCCCCCAAACAATTCTCTTGGCTGAGCAGCTTCAAGCTTTGAAGGTCTCGTAAGGCTCCTCACCAGACATGTTACCCCAAATCTCCCAAAGCTGCTGTCTGCTCTGATTTTAGAACATTATGTGGCCACAGAAAGAAGTCAGTCTATCAGAATTCCTCTGGAGAGCTTGTGAATGGGGGACAGGGCAGCCAGCTGGCTGGTGGCCATTCTCAGGACAAAGGCGGGAGCCCACGGTGCCAGGTGTGTTTAAAGTTTGTCTTACCTTTGGTCCCCCAGTACCTGTGTACCTGACAGTATTGTGGGAAGGTGTATTCAGCCAATAATGTATTTCTGTCAGAGTGGCTGGAAATAAAAGAGAGGTGGATGGGAGGGAGGCTGCTTTTGTGCTCGGGGTAAATAACCAGCTGGCTAGGATTTTTTTTTTCTTCTTTTCTTCATGTTCACACTGGAGGTTTATGCACTTCCCCAGCATTCCTTCTTCTCCATAAAAATGTGAGTCCCGGCTAAGGAGGATTTCTGTCCCTCCCTTAGCTGGCCAAACTGAGCGATTACAGTGAGCCCCTCAGCAGTTACCGAAAGCCCAGACCTGGCGTAACGAGAAGATTTCTGACTATAGGGCATTGCTCTGTACAGAGCTGCTCCAAAGGCAGTCGGCACCCAGGAGGAAACACGCCAGAGAATTTCTTCTCCATTAAATTATGAGGTGAGCTGAAAAAACACAACTAAATCACCCCTAGTCCAAGGCTCACATGAGCCCCTTGACTAAGAAAATAACTTTTCGGGGCTGGGCTCTCAGCAGCCATTTGGCCAAAGACCAGAGTCCCTGCTCCACGGTTTCGGAGACCAGGAGGGAAGAACATGTTGGTGTTAGATGGGCCAGGAGACCATCAGCTGGAAACAGGCATTCTCTGGCTTTCAAGGCTGACCCCCTCTACAGGGTGGGGGAAGGGCATGGGGCTAAGACAGAGGTCGGCCAAATGGAAACACCTTGACCTGTGCTAGCCAGATGAGGCGGCCAGAGTGGTCCTGCCATGCCACTGTGCAGCGTCAAGATGGATGCCCTTCTGGTCCTCAGATGACGTGCTCAATGCTCGTGCAGGCTGCAGGCGGGTGGGGTTGGGGGTGACGCAGGCTTTGTGTACAAAACTACCACAGAGTGAAAGAAACATTGCATCTGCAGCTGGGCTACTGGCCCGACTGTAGGCCAACAGCAGCTGTGACTCTTGCCCCCTCCCCACCCCCTGCCCTGGCAGGGCCTCAGGGGAAAGCCAGCTCTAGGTCCCCAGCCCAAGACAGGATTGAAAGCCGTACCCCCACACACGGCCTCTGCCTTTGGGGCTACTGAACCACACGGAACGTTTGCAAAGCCAGGCCAAATCCATTCCCAAGACTCGGTCCTTTTGGGACCCGGAAAGAGGTTTACTTTCGCCCCCAGATGGTTCAGAAATGCAAAGGCTACACGGCTTTGTACCCAAAATACCCAAAACAGCCACCAAACCAGAGCCCTGCTTTGTTCAAGACTACCTCATGGAGCTCTTGGCAAGGGAGACTGCATGGCTGTTTAGGATGGGTTCCCAACATGAGGGCCTAGGAGACCACCTCCTCAGGCCAGAATCCTCACCTACCATACTGGGGGCCAGGGGGCAGTGTTGTGCACTGATAAATCTCAGGACTTCCAAAAAGAAGGCACTGCCCTCTCCAGCACTCTGAATCTCCTTCACTTCTGCTTCTGACCTTTGGCTGCAATGCCCCACACTGCCAGTCCATCCACTCCTGGGACCTCCCCTAGGAGAAAAGAAATGGGGGAGGCCCAGGCAGACCCCTCTGCCCAGGGGCAAGAAATCCCAAGCTGGACAGGCTGACCTGGACTCCCTCTACTCCACCATCTCATGGCGGCGCAAGGACATGGCATTGGGGGCCCCAGCCACGTCTCCCACCATGCCTCTCACATAGCACACACCAAAGCCTCCCCAGACGCCACTGCGTGTGAGGGTTCACGGCACGTGGGCTTCTCTTCCCAGCAATACCCTCCAGCCCTGACCGGCCCCATGGCCACCTGAGAGGCAGGGCAAGGACAGGACGGAAAGCATCCTGGCAGGGCCCTGGGACCTCACACTCCTGAGCAGGTTTCTTCATGTGTAGCGACCAGATGGGGGCCTGGGAAACGCGGGGGGGGGGGGGGGGCCTCCTGAGGAAGCTTCAGGACACAGCTGCAAGTCTGCGAGCCTGGAGCCTTGGCCACAGCAGGGAGCGCTGTCTCAGGGAAGGGATTCCCAGTTCTACACAGAGTGGAAGCCAGGCCTGGCGGGTCCCACAAGCATGGCCTGTCCCAGCGCCACCACCACCGGCGGCCAACAGGTGGCAGGAGAGCTTTGGGAAGCGCTCACCTGAGGGCTGGGGTTGGTCTCCGCGCAGCGGGGCAGCCAGCAAACGCCCCGAGGTTTCTGGAGCTCCAACACACAGAGAAGGAAGAGCCAGAGAGAGGAAGAAGGATGGGGGGCGCGGGAGTCGCCCAGCCAGGTGTGTCCCGGGGGGTCCCTCGGCAAAGAAGGAGATCTAGGGCTCAAGCCTTGCCATCTCCCCCACTGGGGGCCAACCTCGCTTGGTGCGGAATCCCCGTGGGGGCCTGGGCCTGGAGCGTCCCCGCCTCAGGGTGCAGGTTTCCCCCAGTGCCTGAAGCCCCCAGTGCACTCTGGCAGATCCCCCAGACAGACCACGGGCCAGGCCCTGTCGGAGCCAGGCTCGTCCCCTGTCCACACGCAGGTTTAGAATTCCCTGTAAAGATCAGGAACCAGGAGCCGGGAAGTAGCTGATGGAAGTGAGAGAGACTGCCCAGAGATTGGGGGGGGGGGTCGTGGCTGTCACGGGCACCCCTTCTTACTTCTTGCTATCAGCAATAATGATAAAATTACATGTTTTGAGAACTGGAAAGGTGAGAGAGGAATTTTCCCTCTTTACGAATAACTGCAACATTTCCTACCACCAAATTCCAAAGCTGACAGAGGGAACCCCGCAGCCGTGCCACAGACTCTGCTCTGTATGGCCTCACGCATTACCGACAGTGAAAGGAATCCATCAGGTTTAATTGGTTCTGCTCTGGTCAGAACGGAGGGCTCTAGAAGCCTCCCATATACTTTACAATTTTAAGTTTGAGATCCCTCGACTAATGATGTGAAACTAGTGTAGTGTAACACCCACTGCCCTCTCTGCCAGTAGGAAACCATTTCTGCAGTGAGCCTACAAAAAAAAACCCAAACCAAACCAAACAAATAAATCAAATGATTTTACAATGTGGAAAAGCCGTGCGCGGGCTGGGCTGGAGCTCTGTTTGGGGGAAGCAGGCAGTTTGGGTGGCTGGAGCGTCTCAGCCATAACCGGGCCACGAGCAGCTTCGCTGGGCCCGGGGTGCCTGCAGCTGGGAGCTGCCTTTGAGCCTCCTCCAGCCCTGCATGCTCCGGAAAACAATCGGGGCCACGAATCCAAAATGACAGATTGAACAACTACAGTTCTGGCTTTTATATTTTGGTTGAGAAAGAAGATGATGGTCTCACCTGGGAATCACTATTAAATAATAAGCTTATAACGTATTTGCTGATGGCAAGAAAGACCCTGCTCCAAATTAATTTTAAAACAAGCTGCTGATAGGGCTTGTCCTTAGAAGAGAGACAAAGCTGGCAACAGGGTAGATTTAGGCAAGGGGCAAATGTACGGAAATGTACACAAAGTCGCCCGATCCTTTTGCTACCTGAAAGGAGCCCTGTTAGCGTTCAAGTCGGTTCTTTAAAGATTTACAAGTAAACTTTTCCCCCCTCTGCTGATTAGAATATATAATATTAGAATATTAAATGTTTAAATAACATTTAAGGCAGGCTCCAACTCTGACAGTTTCAGCTTCTCAGAAGTGCAGACATTTTTTTTAATGCGTTTACTTTATTGTGAAATTGCAATTCGTTAATGAAAGAGAATTGGTTGCATCTGTTTACAAGTTTTAATATCCACCAGTCATTTGACCAATGTAGAGAGCAAATAAATATTTTCCCCCCATGTCATTTTTTTAATTTCCCAGAAACAAGCGCTCCTTTATTATCTGTGACCTACTCAAATGAGAATTATTGTTAAATAGTTGCAGGTTTTTATACCTGCTCGAGGGTTTAGAGCCCAAAGCGCCCTATTTCTCTGGAGTATTTTTGTTGAACTTAAATGCAGTCTTACCTGCCTATCTTCTATTACTGAGGGTTGGAGAGTAACATATCACTTTGGAAAAGATAAAGAGGCTAGCATAAAAGAGAGAAAATAAATAACCAGTAAAAACACCTTCGGGTCACAGCAAGCAGAATGAGACTGTTATCCTTGCGCTACAAACTCTGCATTTATTTTGGAAAATGCAAACAAATAAAGGGGCAAACCTATGAGGCTTAACCAAAGACTCAAAATAATCCAACCCGATGCCTGTGGCCCCGCGTCCATGTTGGGCTTCAAGGGAAAAGTTCACACAAAACTGGGTTTGCATTTATTGAAGAAATTAAGGTGATCTGAATCAATACTGACAATGGAGGTCTACAAATCACTTATTATTCCTTCACCTACCAGAGGGAAAGCGTCTATGGGAACTTTATACATGGGAATCCTTGAGCTTCTGAGAGCAAAGGCACAAAAGAGAAGCCTTCCTTGCTGCTGTTTAGAAATGATTACAATTAGAGCTAATACCTGAGCATGGCTGATTTTCCTGCCATTCCTTCACCACTTTAACATCGGAAGCGTGTGATCGGCCCTCCAGATGCCCATTATTAATTGCGCACGCTCTTTGATGTCTGAACGTCGGTGGAATCTACAAAGGCATTACTGTAAGAAAATAATGCCTCCTGAAAAATTCCCAAGTCACTGACGGGTGCACACTGCATGTCCCCGCTTTGTCTGTTCACCTTCAGCGGCGCTGTGAAAATACCCCCAAAGCCCAGACATTCTGCCAGGAGTTTTGGCAAAAGATGGATTTCAAAACTCGTCTAAAATTTCCACTTTGCAGCGGGTGGGGGGAGGGGCGTGGGGGGGTGCGGGGAAGGACACAAATGGCTCACTCGAGAAGTATCTATGCGATCAGAAGAGACAGATTTCTAAAATGCTTAACGTTTCCGAAATTTGCACAAGCAGAACTCTAAGGAAAGGAAGAGGGACTCAGAGAGGAGGAGACGGGAAACAAAGGCAGAACGCACTTCCAGCAGACAAGTGAATCCAGGACACCTCGTTACCTGTACCTACGGCTCCCTGATGTTTATTTTCTCCCAAGAGACAACTTTATTTTTTAAAGGCTTATCATGAGGGAAATTGCTGACGAGAGGTACATGGCTCTTCTCAGGCAGAACTCAAATAAAGAGAGATATTGTTATAACATGGTTTCTTGTGTGCTATTTCAAAACAAATAGACTTTTGTTTTTACAAACCATTTATTTGCGGGGATTTATTTGAAGAAAAATTTTCCTTCGCAAAGAAAAATTTATAAAAAGCTACATGTGCAGATTACTTGACCCGCTGCCTATCATAACATCTTTACGCATCTCAAGGATTTAACACAGTGAAAAGGAAAAGAGCAAAGAGGGTTTGAAGGGCAGCCCGGCACGGTTTGCATGGATGGCTGCTTTCCTATGCAGAGCTCAGGAATACATCCATCCCAGAAATATTTGTTTATCGTGAAAAAAATCTTGAGCCACCAAATATTGAATTCTTTCACATTTTTGGGCAAGGTCTTTTTGCCATCTGGAATTAGGTATTTTACTGAAGCCTGTATTTTCAAATATTAGGTTTTCTATCATCCTCTGAAACTCTCTCCAGCACATGAGCTGAACGATCTCACCTTTCCAAAAATAGAGGGGGAACGAGACGATCAACAATGAGAATTTTTAAAGAAAAAGCAATCTCTTCCAAAGAGGGAAGCTAAAGGAAAAATATCACACTGTTGTCTCTTTCTTGGAGTGAAACTAAATAACCTCTGACAGAAAAAAAAAAAAAAAAAGATCGGGAATTCACTATCCGAAATGATGCACAATTAAAAGTAAATATTTAAAACAATCTCCCTGCTCAAAGGACAAACTGGAAAATTAAACATTCACAGCCAGGAATCTTGAAATCTCGGTTCTCCTCCTCATACTTTACAGGGGTACAGAATCAACATGGAGATGGGGGTTTCCGAGTGTTTCAAGATCCCCTCTCCAAACAGTATCACAGCTCCTCTATGTACAAGCCCCACAAACATAACGACGCATTAGCCAAACGTAAACCCTCTCTGAGTTCTCCGTAAATCTAAATATGTATGAAATTAAAATTGAAACAAGGAACAAGTCTAGTGTTAGTCCTTTCAAAATACTAATTTAATAACTCTCCAAGAAATAGAGTGTTTTAGGAAAGGCAACCCAGATGTCAGCATATAAAATCAAGCTATAAAGTGCCCTTCAAATATATTTCAATCATTTTTAAATATTTACATTTAATAAGGACAAGTTTTTATGGCAAGAGAGAGGTAATTACACTTATCATTAATGGAAAAATGTCGTTTTAATGGCTTGTATATTGATTTGCAAAGGTGAAGTAGTAACCTAAAATAGGTCATTGTCTTTTTTTTTTTCCCTGTTCCAGCAATTTGTTGCTTTTTAGCAAAAGCAAAATATGAAATGCTAGATGTGCCGGAGTTAGGACTGGGGCGGGAATTGGGGAGGGAACACTGTTAAAAATATATTCCCTCTCACACATTCTCTTGTCTTGTCTTGATGTCTCCTGTTCTACTAAACTGAAACCCCAAGTATTTGTGCTTTGAGGGATAATTAGAAGAATCTTATCAGACTTTTATAGCCCTTCCTAATGAGGCTATTTATTTGGCAAACATTAGCCAGCAGAAGGATTAGTAACACCTTGATACAGGTCCTTACTGAAGCTGCTACCCTCCTGCTTGCTAGACACAAAAGCCTATCTTATCAACAGAACTGGCTTGGTGCGGGCAAGCCTCGGCTTCTGAAAATTCACCAGGGGTCAGCCTTCATTAGTCAGAAGTTCTGAGACCCAGGGCAGAGCCGCATTCAGGTTTGGCCACTTTGAGGCCAGCAACCCTGCTGTAACTAAGGGCAGCGGGTTGCTGAGAAGACAGGGAGGGGCCGGAGCCCAGGAATCATCTGGGTGGGTCCCAGGGGAAATATCACTGACATGCAGCATGCCCTTCCCCCTGGGAAGGGCCAAGGCCTCCAAATCCCAGGGGCCTTCCTCTTTACAAGGAAATAGATATACTTCAGGGATCTCGGAGAACAAAACGAAATAGGCGCTCTCTGCGTGTCCATGCCAGCTGGGAAAGCCAGTCAAAGGGAACTGGTTGGTTACCTGTCCTAAAATACCTCACTCCTCCCTAATGCCCTCTTTATTTTGATGCTCTGACATAATCTCGGAGTGAGAGTATTAATTAAACGTGATTTTTTAAAAGTGATTTCAGATGAATTCATAAATAAAATATTCTCACCTCTAGCAGGGAGGGCAAAGGGCTTTGCATGTCTGGACTGGGGAGTCCTGACACATTCTGGAACTCTAAGAAGGGCAGACTAGAGAAATAAACAAACCGTTTAGGGCCGGCTTTTCAAAATCCGCCAACGTGGAATTCCCAGTCCAAGGCTTCTGACTTCATGTTGGGCAACCTGGCGAGAAGGGACAGCCTGGAGGTAGGATGACAGGGGTTAGGTTTGCAAATGACCTAAGGTGGATAAATATTTGTAAGACACTTTGAGAGTTAACGAGCTACCCAAGCACCCCAGCTACAGAAAAGGCCTCCATTCTGTCACTTAGGAAAGTTTTCAGGGGAGCTCATGTTTGAAGCCGAAACCAAAATGGAGCCTGAAGCAGCAGACCCCTGCGGGCCCATGGCCAGGCTCTGAGTGGCAGATGATTTCATAAAAAAACACTCCACTGTGAATTTGCCCCGAGAGAGGCATTTCTTTAAACTCCGGTTTCTGCCATAACCAGAGAGCCCCTTCTCCGCTGTTGGTAAACCCACCTGTGGGTTCTCTCTTGGAATGCTGGGGGGGATCACTCCTTTCTGGCAAAGCCCACTAGACCCTCACCAGAATTCGAGAGCAAAAAGACCAGCCTGGGTGGCTGTCATCCCTCCTCCTGAGGCCAGGTTTTGACAATATCCAATCCTTGGAAGGCAGGAAGGACGGAGGCTGTCAGCTCGGCCTCACTCTCTTTGTTTAAGACAGGCACCCTAACCACAAAAACAACTCTTGCAATTGGCAATGCTTCCATCGCTATAGCAACCAGCGCTTCTAGAAAGGCGAATGCATTGGTTTGGGACTCACAGCCAAATTAAAATTTCCACAGCTCAGTTTGCTCCTCATCCGTTCCCTACCCCTCCTCTGGGACCTTCAAGAGCTCGGGTCTGGGGCATCTCTGATGACTACACAGCAACGCAGGCCCCCAGCTGCTGAATTTCTCAGAGGACAGGCTGTGCACCAGTGTCCCAAATGCTGAGATACCAGTGCGCCCCCCCCACCACCACCACCAAAGGCATCTGCTGGGTTCCTTGAGCCACAGAATATCTCTTGGACTGAGGTCTCCATAGGGTGAGGACAAGCAAGAGGACAGTCTTCCATTTCGGTTATGGAAACAGCTTGGTCACTGAGCACTCAGGCTCCCATGGCCAGAGGAAGCCGCCCCCGGATCTGCTCACAAGGGACAGTGGGCTGGAGATGCTCCATCACGGGCACCAGCATCCTGGGGAGGAGAAAGGCATTCAGAGCCCCTTCTGCCCCCAACAGCCTCACTGACCAGACAGTACTGAAGCACAGATATATCCTAAAATCGTGGTACACACAACCTGACCCCCACGGCTCCTCAGATGACTGCTCAGCCAGACGGAGTGAGCCTAGCGGTCCCTCCACTCCCCCCACAAAAGCAATAAGGAAACCTGAGGAAGGAACACTCAGGCCCAGCCTCTGGACTATACATGTGGGGGTTGGCAAGGACGCGAAGAACATCTTGGTCTAAACCTTGGCCTCTTGCACACGTCTTTGGCCGCGTCAGTCCCTCAGGCTGGGTCAGGTATGCGTTCCCAACTGTCTGAGTCAGTAACAATTTGCAGTGAGGACCTTTTCCACAAACTAGGAGAGACTGGAGATGGGCTATTAGTTACAGCTCTTTTCATGTGGAATTACTTCTCCTGGCACTAATACGCCATCACTTGAAAGCCGTAACCCAAATGGACGGGCGGCCACCCCAAGCCCGGGCCGCCTGGACCGAGGCAGCAGTGTCCATGTGCTAGCTATTACCGGGTTGTTTGGGCCCGTCCCCAGTCGGCGTTTGTTGCTGCGCACGGAGAAACTGCTGTCAGGAAATGTTCTTTTCTAAATTACATAATTAGGGTATTGGGGAGTGCAGTGAAGACAGATCGGGGCATCACTTGTTCTTACTGCAAGCTAGGATTCAAAGCACATAAGTAAACACTTAAACTACGTGAATGGTTTAATATTGATTAAACAATGACCTCCGAGACTAAACTCTGAGCATGGTAGGTAGAAGGAGCTGGAAGGAGAAAAAACAAAAAGCCTGCTAAATAGTTGCATTGATTTACAGAGAAGTGTGGACTTTGACCCGACAGATCAAAATCAGGATTTGGAATGATTACCTAAAATAAAGTCCCAGGGTCCCACCCCTGCCAGCGGATGGCAGGGCTGGGGGCTAAATGGTCAGGGTGGGGGTGGGGAAGGGTCAAGTTCTTCCCTCAGAAAGACAAGCTTCTCACCCACACCCACTTCCAGAAACGGGGACTCAGGCAAAGTGCCGGCTCAAATTGCATTTCATTTATTGTTTCTAACTACGGGCCACGGACTTCAACTTGATTAGAAAATTGTGCTGACGCTTCCTGTGAAGTGTATCCTGAGCCTTCCAAAGAAACTCCAGGGGCGGGGGAGGGGGGGGTAGTTGCTTGCATGGCACCCGCTTCCTCCGAATGATGCTCTCACTGCCCAGATGCCTGGGTTTCTCAAGGGGCTGCCCCTCGAGAAACAAACGCCTGGGCAGGAGGCTTCTGGGAGGAACCACAGCTGACTGGGGCAGGTTTCCCAAGTCCCTGGGAAGGCAGCCCCCTTGCAGGGTGTGGCCTGGAGGACAGCGTATGTCTCCGCACTCATTTCTGGGTACGATGCACCCAGCTGGTCACGGGGTCTTTACCAGTGGGAGGCCCAGAGCCACCCCGAGCCTCATCTGCATGCAGACCTCAGCAGCCCCCATCACCTCCCTTCCCCTCTTGGCCCGGCTTGTATGTTTGCTCTTCCTTCCCCTCATCTGTGGGCAGGGCGGAGGAAAGCCACTTGAATGGGAACGAAGCTACCCATCAATAAGAAAACCAATGATAACAATCACTGAGAGCTTGTAAAAGCTTATTCTATACAAAGCACCTTAAATTCATTATTCATCCCACTGAGTCATGAAACAATGCTCTGTATGGTTCTCTCCCCCATATTTCAGATGATAAAACAGAGACAAAGTAAGGGTAAGTGGCCCCAGATTACAGCATTTTTACAATTCTTGTCTATTTTACAAGCACCTTCAAAGCTCTAATTCTGAGCCAGGGGCTATTCCAAATGTTTAAGAAATATTAGCTGATTAATTCCTCAGTGCAACCTCCAGTCACCAGTGGGACTATCCTCAACTGAAAACAAACTGAGGCACAGAGAGGTTAAGTTACTTGCCCCAGATAACACAGCGAGTGACGAAGACAAGATTCTAAGGTTGACAGTCTGACTCCAAAGCCCAAGTTCCTAACGTCGCCACAGGACTGCAGGCAGTCCTTCACAAAAAGTCCCTCACAAACCAAACCCTTCCACCATATGCAAAGACACAGCAGGAGCACTGCACTGATGTGGAGAGAGCACGGATCTGGGAGTCGACAAGCCTGGGTTCTAGCCCCACCTCTGCTCGGTGGTGATCAGTGACACACCTCCTCTCTTTGGGCCTCACTACAACCTAGACCCAAAGGTGGCGGGAACCCAGGGACCCTCCGTGGTCTCAAACTTAGCCTCTAGAAGATTAGTGGAGTGCCTGTAAGTTTGCTGGGCGGCCCAGGAGACTGGGGAGTTGTAGGAGGAAACCTACCCTGCTGCTGCCCAGCCCTCCCTCATCTTTCCCCTCCAGCCAAGCTTGGGGGACCTGTCTACTACAGAAATCATAGTCCCTGCCCTCCTCTCTTCTATCTGCACAGAGGCTCAAGCTTCCAACTGAACATACAACCACATCCAGTGATATTTCCCTCTCTGCCAGGGCTCTGTGAAACCAGTGAGTGTGGCATACAGTAACCTTCTTCTCGTTTATATGTTCCAAATAAGTTCAAAAAGGAAAAACAAATAGATCCCTCCCCATCCATCGCCGTAAACCGCCTAAGTACTAGGTGTGAGAACCCGTCAGGACACCTTGCACAAAGCCCTCCAGCTCAGCCACAGCCCTGTCCCAGGCGCCCACCCACCCCCTGCCTTCGGAGCAGGGCCAGCACCTGGGGCCCTGCTATCTTTTGAAGACTTCCCTCTTCTCTCCCTGTTCCTTCCACTGGGCTCAGGGCTCTACCTCTACCTCCCAAACCTGGAACAATATCACACAGCTGAGCTGGCTGGCACGTTGGGGCAGGGGGGTGGGGGGGAGCGGGGTGGGGGGCGGCACTGCCACACATAGCTGATCCTCATTATTCAGATTCCATACCTGCCAATCACCTATCACCCACTAGCTAAAACGTGCTTCTCCAAGAACCAATGCCTGTAGCATCTTCGCGATCAGATGTGGACAGGCACAGAGCAGCGAAAATGGTGAGTCTCCTGATAGGCATGGCCCCAGCAGAGGACGAATAAGGCGACCCTCTGCCTCTTGTTTCAGCTTTCATAGAGGAAACCAAAGTCCTGCTCACCGTCTACACAGTGCCATGTTCTGCACGTATTTGCAGTTTTTGTTGGTGATGGTGCTGTTTCGAAGAGCCCTTAAGTACAATGCTCAATCAAGGTCTAGTTTTCCTTAGGTGCAGGAAGGCTGTGGTGGGATTCTGGAGACCATACCCATGTTAGAGAAGCTGTGATCAGGGTTGAGTTATACCACTTCTGACCATGAGTTTAAAGTTAACTAATCAAATATATATGTCAGTCAAATATAGATTAATCAACCCCATATATATATTACACACACACACACACACACACACACACACACACACACACTCCCCTATTAAAGAGGGTGTCTTTAAACAAAAACCCACATTAAAAAAAAAAAAAAAAAACAAAACACATGAAACGAGGTTATACACTGATCAACTGGTGAATGTTGGGACCAGAAGCTCCCAGGAACGGAGCCCTGGATGCCCTCTAGGAGCAGGAGCTCCTCTTTTGCTATTTCAGAGTCGCAGTGACTTTCTAGAACATAACCGCCATGAATAAAGAGCATCGGCTAGGGTTTTATTCCTACTGACGGTGGCAAGCTGAAAGGAGGTATGGGGCCAGCAGCAGGTGTCAGCCACTCTTCCTGCTGACTGACTTCCCAAACCAGGTCAGCTCCCCCATCACCCCACAGAATCCCATCTTCTTTAACAGTCGTGTTTAAAATAGTAATAATGGCCCCTAACACCAAGTGAATGCTTGCTGGGGACCAGGCATATACTCATGACTTCACAGCTATCTTCTAATCTTCTTGTGTGCCGTGAAGCCTGGAAGGTTATGGGCCTCACGCCCAGGGGAACGTGTGCTTTCTCGGAAAGCGGTGTGTCCCCTCACTGCCCTGGGTTCCTCAAGGAGACGGCTGGGCATGCCTGAGAAAGGCCATCACTCTACAGATTTTTAGACCATTGTCTGACTCTGAGGACAGAGCAGAGGACTGAAGAACTAGGGACTCGGCCCAGCCTTGAAACAGTGGCCTGAGAGAGCAGCTAGCCTGACCCAAGCTATATCCCAAAGCTACGCCCAATGAGCCAATGCTTCCCCTCTGTCCTCGCTTGCCTCATGTGAGAGCCACCAGGTCACCTGTCCCCTCCTTCCTGGCTTGACATGGCAGAAGAGCCCAGACGCCAGCCTGTGTGCCAAATTTCAGCCTCTACCCCACCCTAGTTGAGATGGGAAAGCCTGAAGATGGTGTCACTTGAAACACCAGTGGTCCTGGACCACTGCTGGCTTCCCCATGGGGCCCCACGGGAACATCTCACTTCTCTAACCACTGGGTTTTCCTATCTGTAATGCAGAATGGGAATAATCAGTCTCCTGCCTCCAACTCTTCACCTTTACGGTCTCACAGTTTTAGGAGACACACAAGCAGGGCCAGCAAAGAGCACAAAGACAGGGACTGTCATTTATTGCCGCTGATGAAATTAAATGAATAATACTCCCTGGAGGCTAAAGAGAAAAAAAGTACAGCATTAATCATATCTCTCTCTCTCTCTTTTTTTTTTTTTTTTTTTTTTTACATTTTCTCACCAGGGCAGGATAGGTTGAACTCCTCAAAAGGAAAATGCAAATTCTCAGGATATCCCTGCCACTGAGCTCCCCACGGAAGGAGGCATACAAGGCATTCACTGACCCGTCATGGGTGCTGATTACCTCCAGGATGCTGATGGTAATTCTCACAGGCAGAGAGAGTGAGAAAAGCTCAGCAACAGCCGCCTAAACGTGACAGGAGGGAGCCACAGACCCCTATCTGGCTGGGCCCTAGAGAAGAGGTACATAGGGCTGAGCAGCAGGAGGAGGGTCAGGTCAACCCTCTCCTCCTGCTGCGAGGTAGGAGCTGTCACCCTGGAGTCCCAACAGCCCCACTTGCCTGTTGGCTGCCCCTGCCGGAAACTGCACGGCCCGGCCTGGAGAGCAGGAGCCCAGGTAAGCCGCCCCAGGTGCAGCAGTGACCTTGGCTGCAGGAAGTCCTGTCACCCGCCTACAGCTAATTGCAGCTGCTACAGAGGAGCCAACCTAATTACACAAAAGTATGTGGCTCCCACATTCCTCGGCCACCACACATTCTCACACAGCTCCCAGGAGATGCAGCCGCGGACTCCTGCTCCGGCCCCAGCTTCTCGCCTGTTCCACGGAGCCCCCGAAGAGGCTCCTCTGTCCTGCAGCTCTCTAGAAGCTCTTCGGAGCCCAAGCCGCCCCAGCAGCAATTCTCTCCTCTCCCTCGCCTGCCTCTGAGCCACTTAACCCTCATCTTTCCCTAATGTAAATATTTAATCCCGTGCATTTAGAACCTGCCCATCACCTGCCCGCACCCAGTTCTCTCCTCACCCAAATGGTGGGCCTCACCCAGGAGTGTGAGAGGCTCCCCCACCCGGCCTGGCACCCCACTGACATTTCACCACCAGCCCTGGGAGTGATGAACACTAGGGCACTGATGAGCTGTGCAACCCAGGGCAGTGTGTGCGCTCTGAGGATCGCTCCTTTCAGCTGACAAGTGGCTGCCACTACCTACCTCAGAGTTCCTCAGCCATCAAAATCCAACATGGTGCCTGGCCTGCAACAGGGTAGACCAGGAACACTTATCGGATGGAATAGTGAGCCTAACATCTGCTGAGCACAAACGTTGGGCCAGACCTGGGGCATCTCTGACAGCTCATCCATCCACATGCCCGTGTCCCCCCCCCGCATCGAATCATCGAGAGCTGGGGGGTTGGGGGTGTAGAGAGCAAAGGAAAAGGTGGATGTGGAAGGGAACTGCCAAGGGCTCAGGACAGGGACTCGCCACCTGCCACCTTCCTCAAAGGACAATCAAGGGACACCTTTCTCATGACTTCTGGCTGCAGGACTATGTGGGGAACCTTGTGGAGGGCCCTGGGGCAAGGAGGGTTGCACACCCATTATCTCTTTCAGCCTCAGGATGCCTCAAGGCAGAGTTTTGTCTCTGTGAAAATGATGAGAAGATGGAGAGATTCAGAAAGGTTAGAACGTTTGCCTGAGGTGACACAGCGAGTGAGAGTGAAGCCGGGCCTTCCCCCCAGAGCAGCCTTCTGTCTGAGTCTCTGCTCCCGATCATCTAACACGGCCGCCTGCTCTTCGTTCATAATTGTTCTACTCTCCAACAAGGAGGGCAGGGAGGTGCCCACTGAGCAAGTCCTACCAGTTCTCTAGAAAATGTACCTCATGAGCCCACCTTCCTTCCCTCAGCAAACAGGCGCCTGAGCCCCCAGAGTGCAAGGAGGCCAGGCCCTGTGAGGATACATGGAGGAATGGCAGGCTGGCTGGACGAACCCCTTGCCTACTAAGTTCTGCACAGACAGAACCTGTTCAAACCCAAGGGCTACAATGGGGTAATGACCACCAGAAGGACCCTATGCAAGGATGGCTGTGTCCCTCCCAAGAAGGCTAACAAAGCCTGGGAGGCTTCTGGGAGGGGGTGACCTCTGTCCCCCTGGAAGGATGAAGAGGACTTCAACAAACAGGATGGGGATGATGTAAAGGAAGCGCGACCTGCTAAGGTGTGGAGGTGAGAAAGCAGCACAGAGGGAGGACCCAGCTGACAAGAGGAGACTCAGAGGGCCTGTGGGCCTGGGGCAGAAGTCAGGCTGCCCTTCCAGAGGTGGTGGGGTGTTGGCCTTCACGAAGCAGGCTCCTGGGAGCAAGCAGAGCAGAGCTGAGCAGGGACTGGCCTCCTCCCCAAGCTGAAGTCTCCCTCCCCGGGCAGCAACGGCACCTCTGGCTCCATGTCACGTAGAGTCCTTGGGTCCTCCTGGGACGGTGAGGGGCACAGCATGACCTTCTAAATCGAAGGAAATGTTCCTTTCAGCCTTCTGAGGGACTCCTCTCTGAGGGCGTCAAGATGCTATTTCAGAGTGGAGAGAATGGGCGTGAGGTTGCCCTCGCCTCCAACTGCCACTCCTGCCTATGGAGGGTAGGTAGGCACCACCACCAATGGCAGCGTGTGTGGGGCGACCTCCCTGCCTCAGTGCTGCTATGCCTGGTCCCCTGGGCCAGGCTCCAAACTGGGGTGCCCTTCTACCAGAATCCACCAAAGGCCTGAGCCCTACCAGGGAATCCTTGCAGGATAGGAGTAAGTCACCCCATCTTATCTGCCTTGGACACCCCACCAGGCCTTTACATGTACTATCCCTGCCCTCACCTGCCTAACCACTACTTCCTCTTCAGGTCTCAACCCAAACGTGCCCTCCTTCTGGAGGGATCTCCCACACACTCGCACAGCTTTCCATACCACCAAGGCCCAAGGGGCCCACCATCCACCACTCCCTGCCTTCAGGTGGCCATCATCACAGGACTGTGACATCACCGGCAGAAGCTGGTTTAGCTTCTTCACCCAGGCTGCGTCCCCAGCTCTTGCCTGGGCCACAGTCAGTGCTTGATAAACACGAGCTGAAGCAACAATCCCACAGCCCCCACGTCCTGACCTTGGGACCGAAAGGGCCCCATCTCATCTCCCAATTAGACCACTACCCCCAGGCATGAGGCCCAGCATCTCCTGCTCCCCTGTGCCTGCCTGGGCCTCAACAGTGCTTCACACAGACGGGAGGCTCCCTGAAGACTCCAATTTAAGTCCCCACCCTGCATGTGCATCCCACCCCAGATAGTCCCTGCTCGCTTCCATCTGACCCAACTCCCAGGGAGGGGCCCTGGCTCTGAGGAGAAGGCACAGTCAGGGCCAAAGGTCCGGAGCTGCTCCCGCCATGACTTTACAGTCAGGATGAACCCCTGGCTGCATGGGCAGCTGTCACCTGGCTGTTATCACAGCCCAGAGCCCTCTCTTCTGTCTCCTAGGTCATGGGGACAGGCCCAGAGGCAGGCAGCTGGCTTCCTCACACCCTGAGGTAACTTCAGCTCTCCTAGGTCATACTTCTGAGCCACCCACCCCCCACCCCAGGCTGACACACATGTGGTCCCTTTGCCTTCTGGGACCCTAATTCATTTCTATTGACAGGATTCAACACCCTTACAGACCTCACGGGAATTTGAAGGGGCTTCTGACCTGGGACAGCATCCCTCACCATGGCCCCCCATCATCATAGGAAAGTTTCTCTAGAAACATCTCCCAGGCCCCGGGGGATGTATGCAGAAGGAGTAAAGGATGGTTCCTTCTACTTGGAAAACAAAGTCCTACATGGACTCAGAGGGAAAAAGGGACACTCTCTTCCCCGTATCATCACCACACCCCCTCACCTGGGTGCTGTCTCCTCCTACAGCTAGCCCTGTTTAGTCATTTACAACCCCAGCCTATTGATAGGCTATGCTCAGTCCCGTCTTCATGTTTCAGTCATTCTACCCTCCTCCACACCATCTCTCTCTTTCACCTCTGCCCTCCCCATCCTGTATCTGTAGACTATACCTCTTTCAAGATCCACTTTTCACTGCCACTTCCAGGATGCTTGTATGCTCTGACCTGCCTGCACTAACATTTCCTTCCCCATTTCCAATCAATACTGGGTACAACTTTCCTAGCCCACCTGGTTAGGGTCATACTTCATTATCCCACAAGATGTAAGCTCCTCTGAAGTAGGGGACATCCCATTAATTCACTTCAGAGGCTAACTCTCCAAGGACACAACTACTCCTAATAGAATCTGGAATTTTTTTTTTTTTGAAAAATTCTAAATAAATGAATGAGGGAGATGTGTGATAAATACTTAAACATTCAAATATTCATAAAATATATGAAACATTTTTGATCCTTAATATATAAAGAGCTCATATAAATCATTAACAGGAAGAACATTTAACGAGAAAGGAGAAAATTATGTGGACAGCTAATTCAGACAATAATAAATCTAAGTGGCCAAAAACAATAAAAAATATACTTAGCTTCTCAGGTTAAAAAAAATAGCAAATTTAAACAACAATAAGCTATTCACTTTTTTTCTCTAGTAAAACAAAAGAGAGATTTAAACTTTAAACATTTGCTGCCTAATGTTGGAGAGAGCAAAGGGAAACAAAGGGAACTCTCAAACAGTACTGGTGGGAATGTCAATAAGGACAAAATTTCTGGAAGGCAACGTAGCAAAGGGCCTCAGAAGCCTGAAAAACAGACACATTTTTCACAAATTTAACTTCTAAGCACTTCTCTGAAAGAACTAATCCTATGAGTGATGCTTATACAAAGATACTTGTGGCTGATGAGAAAGGACACACACAAATAACCTTTATAGCCAAATGTAAGAGAGGTTTTGAAAACTGGAGGACATTTATACCAAGGAACACCATGCAGCCCTCACCAGTGATAGAGTACAATGTGATAGGCTACCATGACATACTGAGATATACAAAGTAATATATACCATGATATGGTGCTAAGTGAAATCGGGTTATAAAAATGGGTCATATGGCTTTATAATATAAATAAATATAGAATATATTTATATTTATATATATATAAAATAATTAAAAATAAAAAGGTACATTTTTTTTAAGTCCCCTACTATTATTGTATTACAACTGATTAGTTAGTTCCTTTATGTTTGTTATTAACTATTTTAGGTGTTTGGGTGCTCTCATGTTGGGTGCATAAATATTTACAATTGTTAAAAAAAAAAAGAAATATACATAGAAACAAAAAGACTAGTATATACTCCCATATAGTACTTACCTAGAATATTACTCATACATCAACAGTTCCCTGATAGAGCCACTGATCAAGAGTCAAGATGGCAGATGACCAATCATATTCCCAGCCCCACCCCACCCCCAACAACACGCAAGTTGGCATCCAGTACAACCTAGGTGTATGCATGCATTCCCCCACCCAGCCAAGCTAGGTGATCAGCTACCAGCCAGCAACCCAAGGCTGCTTTTGAACCTCACCTGAATCTATTCACCAACATAACTCAGAGCAGATTCCTAAGAGCCACCAAGCATTGCCCCTTACAGGAAGTCCCCAGCAACCCCCTGTAGAAGGTATTAGCAGACAGCTATCCTCTGGACAGCGGCTGCTGACTTCAGGTGTCCAAGAAGCCCCAGAGACACATGATCATGAATACATATGGTGGACCCAGCCATGAGTGTAACTCAGACAGTCGCGGCGCCCATCTATGAATTGTCCCATTAATTTACTTCCGAGGCGATGACTTCATCCATCACTAAGTGGCCCAGTAAGCACTTCCCTTGGGTCTTCCTCATTCCCGCAGTGTGGGGCAGGGGGGCACGGAGTAGGTGTTGACCCTGGCTCCTGGCCCAGCCAAGCCCAACCACAGGCAGGGACCAGACAGCGATGCAATGGTGATTTCCATTTCTCACGCACTAACAACAGCCAGGGCAAGGAGATGTGAGAACCCCAGCACCCTGTTCTGTAATCTGGGGACAGGAAGCAGTTATGTGACCTTCCTAAGATCACACAACAAAGAGACGGAGCTGAAGTTTGAACTCGGATCCTCCTGGCACTTCCGTGTTACCACCTCCCAGATGACAGGCTTCCATTCCCTAACCACAGGACGGCCACCCCCAGAGCTCCAGAAGCCTGTGGCACTGGAATCAAAGCTGACTGAAGTACACAAACCCAGGGCCAATTCCTCTCTACCAGCCTTACCCTTGCTCACAAACCGAAGAGCCTGGGACCGCCCGACTGCCATCCCGGGCTAAAGATAGTATCATGGATTGGGAACAAAATTTTAAGAGAGCGCCCACCTGGTCCAAAAGCTGCCGGATGCCTGGTTTTCTCACAGCAGGGAGGCCCTGTCCAAACTATCATGGGGCGCCCTGGGAGCTGCTCTCAGGGCCGGGGGCCCCTGCTATTAGGGTGGGCCTGGGTGGGTGGTGCGAGGCGAGGGAGAGGAGAGCAAAGGGGGCCCACTGTGCAGGACACTTTTGCTGAAACCACGAAGCAAAATATTTTCATTCATGAGTTCATCCAGCCTAAACATGCATCTAATCCCCAGGAACTGACAGTTCAAAACGGCTCCCAGGCGGGAAAGAGACGGAGCGCTCAGTTCAAAGGAAGAAGGAGCCAGGCTTTACCGCTTATCACCCAGTGACCATCAGCAGAGTCCAGAGCTGCCTGGGCTCCCCAGCCCCAGCTCCACACCAGCCAGGGAGGCCAGGGTCTTAAAGGGCCAAGAGCCTAGCACAATTAGTTCTCCGGGAGGAAGGAGGGGCTAGGGATCTACAAAGCAGTGTTCAGCACTAACCAGGCACAAGATTTCCCTGCAAGGCTGGCTTTGAGTTCGGGGACACGGGTTCAGGCCACTCGGAGCCGCAGGGGCTGGCCCTGGAGCCTTGTCCGGCTGGGTGGCCAGGGTCGCTACCTGGAAGGCAGTTTGGCTAGAATAAGAGCTCCCAAAGATGCTTCCAGGGCAAAAAGTGTTTCCACAATCCAGAATTTGCAATCTCTTCTGGGACATCAGGTTGTCTTAGGGATTGGGGAAGGGGGGGAGCATCACCCTTGTGGCCCCTGCTTGACTTTGACTGATACTTAAAATAAAAATAAAATAAAATAAAATAAAATAAAATAAAATAAACAAGTGTTACCACAAGCCAGTCCCTTGAGAAACTAATTTTGCATGAAGTTGACGTTAGGTATATCAACTTCGGTATATGGGGGTCTCTTCCCCATCCCAGCAGGAGCAATGTCTGAATACTTGGGATTCTGGCAGCCTTGCCAGCCCTGCCCTAGCATATGGGCAGTGCTACCCGATTTTCTGGTGAGAAAACTCAAGCACCCAGGCCGGGCATGCAATCTACACCCAGAGAGAAGCCCAGTCCTGTGTCCTACCCTGCAGGCTGGGGGACCCGGGCTGCAGCTTTTTGCTTGATCCTCCCAGTTTCCCTCATAGAGACAAGGAGAGTCCCGAAGAGCAGCTGAGCCCCAGGGTCCACAGTACCCAGCAGATGTCAGGTGTTTCATCTGCTCTGTGCTAATCCCCTCACCCTGCAAGGTAAAGCCCCACTTTACAGATGAAGAAAACTGAACTTTGGAGAGGTGAGGTCATGTGCCCCAGAACACACAGGTAGTAGATGGGAGTCTGAGGATACGGCCCAGGGCTCCCAAACCTCCGTGTGAGCCGAGAGACAAGATCCAGGTAAGCCCAGGACCCGCTTGCTGTTAGGAACTCCTACCTGGTGCCATCTGTCCTCAAGCTTCCAGAGAAAAGCCAGGAAAAGCATCTCCCACCTCAGGAGCAATACCTTGAAAGGCAAACACCAGTCTGCAGGTGGTCCATGCCATCCAGCCCCTTTCCTGACCCAAGCAGCCCGATCTCGCTCACTCTTCAGCCTGCCCTGGTCCCCACCCTGCCACTTTCATTGCCCTTTCAGGAAGAGACCTTCTTAGAACCCACTCACCAGGAGGTTGAACTACCCAGAGAAATCCTATCCCAACAGGAACATTCCTAGTACCATACCAGACAACGGCTTCAGCACCATGAAGGGGACATTCTGGGACTCTCCCCCAAACTACAAACCCTATCAGAACTTTTCCTTGAGCTTTGTGTGGTGCCAGATTCAGTCAGAGGAAAGAACTCTCAACCTGTAAGCACAACCCTGAGTTCTGGTCCCAGCTCTCACTGTGCGCTCAGGAAGCCATTGTGCCCACATGACACTCGGGCACAGGACAATCCTGTTGGGGCTGCCAACTCCTGATGTTAGTTAAAATACTTTGCCACCAAATGAGACAAGGCCACAGCTAGGATGCAGACTTCCTGCTGGCACTGGACACCATACCCTCAGACCAGGATAGTGGTATACCCCAGATACACCCAGGGCTCACATGCTCTCCAAGGCATGCCCCAGACAGAACCCTAAGGACGCGGTTCCCCGTGGATTCTTATGGTTCCTGTGCTCACTGGCTGACCCGGCTCTGGGATACCGAGCTCCAAGTTGGGTGTAGAGCTCAGGTTGGAGTAGGACAACGTGGGACAGTGGTCATAAAGAGGGCTTTAACCCAACCTGCCCAGTTATAGATCTCGACTCTGCCCCATTTTAGCTGTGTGACCTTGAGCGAGTTCCTTCACCACCTGGAGATCCAAACTCCTTATATTTTAAATGAAATAATAGTCTCTACCTCACAGGACTCTTGGCAGAACAGGAAACAAAGATCTTAGCCCTGAATGTCGCACATGTAAGTGTCCAATAAGCAACAGCCCCACCGAATTATGTAACCGCCTCAGACCTGAACAAGGGTCACAGAAGGGTCTAGACCAGCACTGCTCGATAGAAATAGAATGCAAGTCACTTGTATTTTTATTTTTCCAGAAGCCACTTTTTAAAAAGCAAACACAGTCAACAGGTGAGATTAACCTTAATACTTTTTCGTTAACCCAAAATACCCCAAATATTATCACTTTAATATGTAACAAGTATAAAAAATTATCAATGGGATATTTTATGTTTTAAACACTAGGTCTTTGAACTCCACTATGTATTTTTTACCTACAGGACCTTCAGTTCAGACCCTAGATTCTTCTCAGAAATACGTGAGAATTACATCTCCTAAAACACACAGCGGTACAAGTAAATTCACATACCCAAGTTGTTTCAAACATACCTCAGAATTTACCAGTAACTTTTTGGGTCCTTGGGTCTGCTTTTTATAGTTTTCTTTCTCCTTCCTTCTGGCAGGCTGGACTTGTTTAATGAAATTTAAACTAATTGAAACTTCTCTAAGTATTGAAAATTCCACTCTTCAGTCCTCCTACTCATGTATTGAGGATTTAAAAGCCTCACACAGTCAGTGGCGACTGTCTTGGACAGCTCAGGTTTAGGGACCTCAGGAAAATGAGATCCTGAGAAGATCATCTGCTCAGGAGCCCCATCGCAGTAGAAACAGGACACTTCTACAGGGCTGGGACGATAACAGCACCCGAGACCAGAGATACCCTGGAAGGCTTGGTGTAGACTATATACGCCTGTGGAACCTCTTGCTCCCCTAGCTCTGGCCCAGAAAAATATCCTCTGAGCCACCCACCTTGCCAATCTCACAGCTGCCCTGGCCAGGAGAGGTCCATTAACTCTCTACATGGACGTGCCTTTCTCCACAGCCCAAGACTTGGCTCACAAACAATTCTTGGAACATCAAGGCAAAAATGATGAAGATGTTTATCAACTTACTAACTATTCTTCTCTTTGAGACATGAGCCAACATTTGATTGTTTCTATGTGCATGCTGGAAGTATCTTTGTCGAGAGAGAGACAGAGACACAGAGAGAGAGAGAGAAGAACCCAGCACAAGCTAGGTGGGCCAGCCTGCCAGCAGGGAACAGAGAGAATACTACAAAAAAGCAGACCAAAAGACTCAAAAAGGAGAGCCCCCAGGACGAACAGCAGACACCCCAAGCACACCCCAGAACAGCATGAGTATGGCCCGAGTTACTATAAAAATTTATCTTGTGCACTCTGGCCTTCTGAGTCACAGAAAAACATGAAAGATTTCCATGAAGAACAGAAAAAGGAAGCTGTGAACCATCTGGATAGCCAGAAACTGCCGGGTCTCTGAAAAACAAAGCTAGTTCTGTGAGGGACACACCGACGTGTGTTTTAAAACAAACAACATAAAAGGGTACAGTGGTCATTTAAATTTGGTTGATAACACAACTCTTGTGTGCACCCTGATCTCTGGATACACTTTGATATGTGACTCCCCCAGGGGAATATAAGCTCCATGCAGGCAAGGGTTTATTTTACTCACTGTTGTATTCCCAGTGCCTGGCACTCAGCACACTGGATGGATGGATGGATGGATGGATGGATGGATGGATGGATGGATTCCAAGCCTCCTCCTAAATTCAACACCCTTTGAATACTCAAGAAATAGGTTTCCCCATGGGTCACCCCAAGTTTGGAGCTGATCACATTTTCCATATGGAGAACATTCTAGATGTTTGGCTCAAAAAAACTACACACTAATATCACTCACCCGCATCAGGTTCCAAACTCTCCCCAGAGTCCTCCCTCTCTCTCCAAGCCACAAGAAGAAGGGGCCAAGACAGCAAACACTCCCGGGCCAGGGGCACAAGGTGTGTGGCTCCCAGTAGCAGGTCCATGCCTCCTCCATACCTCGGCAGTCAGACTCCGGACTTAGGGGGAGGATGGAAACAACCCTCAACTCAAGTCAGCACTTGGCGATTCTACAATATCTGCATGTGGTGGGTCCAGAAAATGGAGCTGCGTGGGCAGCAGCATTTATAGCTATGCCCAGTTGCTGCTTCATAAGACACGGAAAACGCTCTACCTCAAGACCATTTGACTGCAGGACACACATTTTCGGATTAACAGTCCTTCGAGAGACACTTCCAGCAAGCCAATGACCTCTCTGTGATGTCTATAATTATATCCGCATAACATAGAAACCTCAATACACTTTTAATAAGCAGTTAATACTCTGGTATAAAATATTTACATCTCAACCAAATTCATCCTGCATGGAGTAGGCCTGGTTTACCCCGTTGTTAAATCCGCGGCCATCAATCAGTACCCCCTACCCCCCGCAGGCGCTGAGGACTAAAGCAAGCGCCTTCCCACACTCAGCAAAGGCTGAAGCCTTTCTAGTCTGGGAGTTCATTCACCACCAAATGTCTTGCAGGCCCTCCGTGGTGGGAAAGCCATCCCTCTTGGAGCCTAAGCCGAAAGCCTGACAAAGCCCATGGACCCTCCACCCGCCCTCCAGCCTTGCAGGGATGTCCCATGAGGACCCATGGCAGGTCCTAGGCCAGCTGCCAGGGCTACACTGTCGTCAACCAATCACCTTCTAAGAACAGTTCTGGTGTCCCCCTCCCCTGGGAAACCTTTCTGAGAACACCCACCCCTCCACCCATCTCATAGAACAGTGAGACCATTCGCACTTGAGGCTTCCTTCTCGAATCCCGCATCCATCCCACAATTCCTCTTGACTCTTCCTTCAAAATACATCCACAGTCACCCCCTTCTCCCGACCTCCACCGCCACCACACTGGTCTGAGTCCTCACCGTCTCCCACCCGGGTCACTGTAACTGCCACCGCCCTGATCCCTGCTGGTCTTACAGGGGCTCCAGAGCAGCCAGAATCGCCCTTTTCAAATGTAAATCCCATCTCTCCATCTAGACTCCACATCCTGCAATGGCTCCCCCTTCCACAGAGTCCAAGTTCTCAGGGCAGCTTCTCAGACTCCCCACCAGATCTTCTTCCTCACCTTCGTGCCATGAACCCCCCAACAGGCTGGAGAAGCCAGAGGACTTTGTCTCAGAGAAATGTTTTGCATGCCTAAAAATTGTGTAGTATTACAAATGAAACCAGTTATGTTGAAATACTTTTTTTAAATGTGATACAGTAATACATGTGCATTAAATCCTAAGATCTTGTGGCTCCTATCTATTGACACTGGTGATGAGAAGAAGTAGATCAATAGTTTTGGGGAGTCTGGGTGGCTCAATGGGTTGGGCCTCTGCCTTCGGCTCGGGCCATGATCCCGGGGTCCTGGGATCGAGCCCTGCATCGGGCTCTCTGCTCTGCGGGGAGCCTGCTTCCCTTCCTCTCTCCCTCTCTGCCTGAGCCTCTGCCTACTTGTAATCTCTGTCTGTCAAATAAATAAACAAAAACTTTTAAAAAAAAGATATCTGATATAGTTTTAATACACAACTAAAAAGTCTGTAATTCCCACTGTCGATGAAGTCCTCTCTGGCTCTTCACTTCTGTGGGGGTTTGGTGTATAATCGTAACTAAAAGGTAGGCTCAATTTCAGTTAAAGGTTAATAAGAACACAGAGATCATTTTCCCCAAGCTCAAAGACGCCCTTGGGGGTCTAAGGACAGCAGGATGAAAGCCCAGCTCTTCATGATGGGGGGCCCCTTCTCTCTGCCCTGCCCACTCCTCTCATGTCACCGTTTCACTCCAGGCGTGCAGGCCGCCTCCTCTTCCTCATCACAACGTACCCATTCTTGCCTCGGGTCAGCCCCTATCTGCCTGGTCGATCTTCAGGTCTCTGCTCCCATCTTACCTGCTCAGGGGAGGCACCCTGACCACCGCCAGCATTCCCCACACCTCTAGTCCTGTTCCATTTTCTCCCTCCTCTGCTCCTTTCCTCCCTTCCTTCCCCCTCCCCTCTCTTTCAATAGCATCTCCTGCCTCCTGACATGCTCTGTCATTCGCTTATTACAGTTACGTACTCTCACCCCTTCCTCCTCATTCCCTTCTCCTCCCCTTCCTCCCTTCCGCACCCCCTTCCATCGCTCTCTCTTAGCACACAGGCTCCTAGAGGACCAAGGCTCTTGTCTCTAGTTCAAGCACACATCCCTAGCGACCAGCACACGGCCCAGCACGCAGCAGGAAATGACATATTGGCCGGGTGAGCAATGACTGATTGAACCTGCAGCCTCCTTGGGGTGGGGGTGGAGGGGTCTCCCTGAGACACCATCAACATGCTCTCATCCGTCCTTCCTTGGGGCCAGATCTGATCACCGCAGTCCTCTCCTAACACGGGTCGGGAGCTAGCTTCACCTCTGGATGGAGACTGACCTCCTCTTCAGGCTCTCCAAGCCCTCCACACACACACCCCCTCTCCAGTCCCACCTCAACCTTTCCTCCTGAAGGTCCCTAGCTCCAATTTCCTGTTGGGCATCTGCATCTGTCTCCATGAGAGACCCTGTCTGGCTCAGTGCCCCTGCAGGTCCCCAGCACCCAGCTCCAGGCCTGCCGCCCCGCTGGCCCTCAGGGACTACCGGATGGATGCGTGAACAAGTGAATGAACCAGCACATGAGACAGGAGCAGCAGCCGGCCTTGGCTGCCACGCAAGCCACAGGCACACTGACACCAGGCACACACCCCGGGTGGGGCCCGTCACCCTGGCTCCCGACTGAGCATTTCACAGGGGACCTACAGAAGCTGGTTCTCAGTTTGAACAGATAATCCAGCTAATAACAGGATTAGTTCAGGCACATCCCCTAAACCATACGCTTGAAACCTCTACCTGGGCCAATGTTTGGCCAGCCTCCACCAGAATCCCTACCCTTACCAACCACAGCTGTTCCCCATCACATAGGGCTCCCCAGCTCTGCCAACCCACCATGGGGCCGTTGCAGGGGCTCTGAGATGAGCAGCCTGCTTCAGGGGGCCCTGGAATCCCCAGTGCCCCAAGTCCCCACTGCACAGCCCTGCCAACCTCCACCCCTGTGACAACACACCTGCTCTTCCTGTGCCAAGAAAGGGGATTATGCAGGCATGGCAGAAAAGGAGACCCCCAAGAGGGCAAACACCAGTGGCTCTGAACTGACAGGTGATATTTGGTGGCACCTGGGGCAGAAGGCTCAGGGACTATGCCAAACCCACGTGGGGCCAAGGTGCTACAATGGAATCTCAGGAGGTAGCATCCAGATGCCGTGGCCAAGAGGAGCCAGCCTGGGCAGTGCAGGCTCCCGCCACCTCATACACACCCCAGTCTCTCCCGGGCTCCCTGAAAATCAGGGACTAGAAGAGAGCCCAACTCCAGGGGGAGTGGCCAAGGAGGAGCTAGGTTCAAGGCTTACAGGAGTGGTGTTTGTCAATGGCCAGACAGCAGAGGGAGCGGACAAGCTCAAAGCTGAACCAGGGTCGAGGAGCAAAAAAACAAGTCGCAGAAAGACAGATGAAACAGAACTGCCCAACTCCAGACCCCGCCCCCAAGGACTAGGGACTTGGTCTACCACCATCAGACCTCCAACAACGGACCCTATCAGAGCTGGGCCATCTGATCCAATAGCTACTCACAGGTAGCAAGTTACATTTAAATGAATGTTAATTTGGGGTGCCCAGGTGGCTCAGTTGGTTAAGCATCTGCCTTAGGCTCAGATCCTGGGATCGAACCCTGCATCTCTGTCTCTCACTGTGTCTCTCTCAGTCAAATAAATAAATAAAATCTCTTTAAAATAATAATAAATAAAATAATAAAAAATAATGAATATTAAAATTAAATATAACGAAACGTTTAGTTCCCCAGTCATGCTAGCCACATTTCAAAGCACACAGCTAGTAGTACCATACTGGACAGCACAAAATAGACTTTTCTTTCATCACAGATGAAGTTAATTAATACAACTGATGTTGAGGAAAGAGCTCAACACAGTGCCTAGTACATGGTATTCAATACCCTTCACTCTACCCATAACTTCTAGTCACTCCTACAACCTATCACTGCTTATGCCACCTCCTTGTAGCCCTCTTGGGTAGCAGCTGGTCACTCCACACAGCATGCCTCCCTCAGGGCTGCTAGATGGATCAACATTCTCTTTGCTCTCCACTGCCACCTCAAAACTTGGATGCATTTTACAGATAGAGAAATGGAAACCCTAAGTGGGTAAGAAATGTTCTCAGAGTTAGGATATTGGTTGCTTACAAAATTATTCAAGGGGTGGGGGGAAGAGCTGCAGAGGGGCCTCCAGAATGACTTCCAGAACCCCACCGAGCCTACCAGCCTATCTGAAGGCAGATGTGGTTAGCAGAACAATGATCTCCCAAGGATATCCAGGTCTTACCACAGAACCTGTGAATGACTATTTTACACTTCATAGCATAGGGGAATCATGGTAGCAGATGTACTTAAGGTTGCAAATTGGATGACTTTAAAAGAGCAAAATTAGGGGCACCTGGGTGGCTCCGTGGGTTAAAGCCTCTGCCTTGGGCTCAGGTCATGATCCCAGGGTCCTGGGATGGAGACCTGCTTCCGGCTCTCTGCTCATCGGGGAGTCTGCTTCCTCCCCTCTCTCTCTGCCTCTTTGCCTACTTGTGATCTCTGTCTGTCAAATAAATAAATCTTTAAAAAGTAAAATAAAATAGCAAGATTAGCCTGGATTATCTGAATGGGCCCAATGAACTCTTAAGGACCCTTAAATGTAGCAGATAGAGGAAGAAGAGTCCATGTCAGAACGATACTAGGTGAGAAAGACACAAGCAGCTATTGTTGGTTTTAAAGATGGAAGTGCCCAGGAGGCAAGGGATGGGAACATCCAGAACCTGGAAAAGGCAAGAAAATGCATTTTCCCCTAGAACCTCCAAAAAGGAATGAAACCCTACTGATACCATGACTTTAGGCCCCTGGGATCCATTCTAGATTTCTAACCTACTGAGGTATAAAATAAGAAATTCGTATCATGATAATTTCCTATGGCTGCTGTAATAAATTTTAAAATACTTTGGTACCAGAAGTTGGGGAGGGGTGTCCCCCACAAAAAACCTTTAAAAAGCAGAAATGACTGTGGAATTGGGCAGTGGCAGAGCTTGGGAGAATTCCAGAACACGCTAGAAAAAGCCTATGTAGCCTTGAACAGACTACTAGTAGAAATATGGATGTTAACAGCTCAACGAGTACGGACGAGGAAGGAGGGAGGAACACAGTAGAGAAAACCTAAATCGCCTTCGAGAATCCTTAAATTGTTGTGAACAGACGGTTGGTATAAAAATGCATGGGGGCACCTGGGTGGCTCAGTGGGTTAAGCCTCTGCCTTCGGCTCAGGTCATGATCTCAGGGTCCTGGGATCGAGCCCCGCATCGGGCTCTCTGCTCAGCAAGGAGCCTGCTTCCCCCTCTCTCTGCCTCTCTGCCTACTTGTGATCTCTGTCAAATAAATAAATAAAATCTTAAAATAAAATTAAAAAAATGGATGTTCAAGGTGCTGGCAGTGAAGGCTCAGGAGGAAATTAGGAAATGTTAGTGGAAAATGGAAGAAAAAGGATCCTTGTTACAGAGCAGCAGAAAACTTAGTGGAATTGTGCCCTGCAGTTATGTGGAAAGCAGAACTTGCAAGTGATGATCTTGGATATTTACCTGTGTTCCAAAGAGCAAGGTGTGGCCAGGTTTATTCTTGCCGTTTATGGCAAAAGGCAAAAGGAAAGTGATAGACTGAAGGAAGAAACGTTTAACATGAAGGAACTCTGGTTTGCTGATGTGGGGACTTGTCAGCCTATCCAGACTGCAAAAGACACAATTAAAAGCTTCACTGTCAGGAAAGCATGTTTTTCGGTAAAAAAAAAAAAAAAAAAAAAAAAAAAAGAAGAAGGCATGGCTGGAGCATCTTTTTTTAGTACCTCAGAAAGATCAAAAGGTCAGAGCATTCAGTCACACAAAAGGCTCTTTGAAAAGATTAAGTGTGTGACTCATAGGTCCCCTCAGTATCTCAGCAGAAGCCAAAAGAGAGAGGAGATTATCTCTCATGCTGAGAATGCTATACCAGTAGAAATGCTGCTAGTTTGTACTGAAAGGGGCAGAGAGGAGACAAAAATGAAAGAAAGCTGGACAACCTTCAAAACTCTACCAGCAAGAAGCAGGTCGATAAGAGCCCTCCACAGCAAACCGTACCCCCTTAATGAAAAAGGAAAGGTGACTCAGAGGGTGGAACCTTGAACCCGAAGGACAGAGCCAAGAATTATAGAAGAGGCTTTAAACCCAAGTTGGAGTTTGCCCAGCTGGATTTCAAAATTGCTTGGGACCAGTAACATTTTTCCTTTTCTCTTTTTGAACAGAAATTTCTTTAACTGTTATCCTATGCCTTTGTCTTTTCAGAGCAGAAAACTTCTTTATTTAATTCCACAGGCCCATAGGTGTGGAATTGTGCTTCGGGATGGATTATACCCAGATCCTCACTCCCAGTTGGTTCAGGGAGAATTGAAGTGCCACCATTGGAAATGACTTTGAGAATGCACTGCCATAGGGGTGCCTTGGTGGCTCAGTCGGTTAACCATCCAACTCTTGATTTTGGCTCAGAGCATGATCTCAGTCATGTGGTCCAGCCCCAGGACAGCTTCCATGCTGGGCTCTCTCCTTCCTCCTCTGTCCCTACTCCTACCCCCCATGAACTCCGAATCTTTCATATATTTAAAAAAAAAATGCATTGCCACAACTGCAATCCAGCATTATAAAAGTGTTGTCACTGCCACGATTGAATCTTAATACCCAAAAAACTGTAGCCAGACACTAGAACTCAACATGGAAAAGTCAACAGCATCATAGCCATGCTTGCTGTTACCAGGCTTGTTGCCAAGCCAACAAGACGAGTCTCCACTCATTTCTGCCTTCCAAGCCTTGCACAAGCACATCAAACGGATAGGATTTACGTGCATCTACTCGCAACTAGACTTTAACTATAAGGAAAAGGAGACCTAGTTTTTGCCTTATCAACATTTATATACAGGTTCACTAGAAGGGATTTGGGATGGATACCTAGCGTCCATCCACGTCACCAGCCAGTCACCCATTGTGCTAAGTATCATTTCATTTAATTCTCAAGGTGACCCAATAACAGAGACACAAATATTAGTCCCAATTTAGAGATGAGAAGACAGGCTCAGAGTAGTCAGGAGGGCCATACAGTTAAGAAGCAATAGAGATAAAACTCAAGAGTTTCTGAATTTAAAGCTCACATTCTTAGGGCTCCAGGGTGGCACAACTGGTTAAGTGTGTGACTCTTGGTTTCAGCTCAGGTCATGATCTCAGGGTTGTGGGATCGAGCCCTAGGTTGGGCTCCATGCTCAGCCCCGAGTCTGCTTGAGACTCTCTCTCTCTCTCCCTCTGCTCCTCCTGCTCATGCTCTCACTCTCTCTTCTAATAAATAAAATAAAAAATAAAATTGATGTTCTCAAGCACTGCATGCATATTAGAGTCACACTAGTCCTCAAGGGGCCCAAAATACATGGTAAAAGACAGCTGACTTGCATGTTCAAAGTAATGTCAAAAAGTTGCACCAAAAAAAACCTGGTAGACTGAGTGAAGCAAGCAGAGGTCATCAAAATCCTATCAGGTACTGCTCTAAGTACTGAGGATGTCCGTTAAATAAACTCGTAAGAATAGCCATTGTGAGAACTGGTGAGGGAAAGGTCTTATTGTGCCTGTAGAGGATTTAAGGGAGGGGCTCATATCTATGCTGAAAATCAAAGAAGGCTGCCTTAGGAAAATTACGATTATACCAAGAGACTTCTGTCCTCTAAGAGGAGTTCATTTGAACTGGCTTTTCACAGTGGAGACCTTAAAACCCTTCAGGGAATTATTTTTAATCCTCTAACAGGAATCAAAAAGCTAGTAAGATAGTGAAGAATTACCAGGCCAAATTCTACAAAAAGGCAAGGACCCAGAAAGACAAAGCAAATATTCAAGGCTACCTTTGCCCTGAGGTCATTTTCTGACCCAGGAGAAGTGTTTGCTAAATTGAACTATAGCCGTGGTGACCTCCTAGGATGAAATCTACCAAAGTCAAAACCTAAGTCCCACCTAAGGTGGGGAATTTCACTCCCCACATACTATGAGCTGAACCTCTAAAGGATGTCCCTTTGAGATTGAGCCTGAACCGGAAATAAACAAGCCCTCTTGTAGGCCTGTGGCTTATGTTCACATAAGCTGAGAGCTCAAGAACACTCAGATCTGAATAACTGGTAGGACCACCACAGCCCAGCAGAAGCAAACAAAAATCTTCTGAAAAAAACTGTTCCTAAGATAAATTTTCCGATTTACCGATCACCACAAAGTCAAAAATAACCAGGAACATGAGGAACTAAGACACCATGAAAAAACACCTGAAACAAACCTACAGACATTTCAGATGACAGAAGCCTCTCACAATCTACCAAAACAATGTGTTTACCATGTATTAAAAAAAAAAAAAAGTAAAAAACAAGATCTACAGGAATAAGCGTTCCAAGAACTGAAGGATTGACAGAAGTTAACCAGGGGGAAAGGGTGACAGATTTGGGATGTGAGAAGAAAGGCATTCCCTGCAGAAAAGCCAAGAGGCTCCACACTCTCTCCCACCACAAGGCCACCATATGTTGGACATCGTGGTAAGAGGCCAGCATGGCTGGAGGGCAGAAAACAAGGGCAAGACATGGGACCATCTTAAAGAAGCAAATGAGTAGAAGCTAGACTCTGATCAGCATTTTGGTCTCTGTCCTGGGAACTACTTGAAGTTACCATTGAAGGATTCTAAATATAAGTTTGAATGAATAAACTTGGGTTTTGGAGGACCATTCTAGTCTTAAGCTCAGCTCTGAAAGACAGACCCTTTCTCCCTTGACCCTCTGGGAATTCATACCCCAATCCTTAGAGCCACACTGAGCTAATACTTCTGGCCTCGCCGAGTCTGTGAGAGAGGCAGTGGCCTCTGTTAAGAGACCCGATGAGTGACTGAAGTCTTTTGGGGATCACTTCATCTGAGAACACAACAGAGAAGAAAAGCAGGTGGGGCAGTCCCTATCGACAGGCAGCTAGAGGGTCCCATCGCCTGAGGCCTGCCAGGTGTCGGTGTCCACATCTGTAGAGAGAAACTGCCAGCAGCACGGCCTCAGCAGTCTGAGCTCCCAACTGACTTGATCCATACACCCTCAGCAGGCAAGACAATGTGTACGTGTGTGTGTGCACATGTATGTATGTGTAGGAGAAGGGGTGGGGCAAGAAAAAGACAAAGGGCCAAGATTTTTACCCTTGACATTGAACTGAGCTCCCAAGTGCAATGTGGCTAAGGTCTCAGGGGAGCACTTGCAACCCCCGCTATAATTTGTGGGAGGACAAACATACCTCCAGAGCACCTCATGAAGCTCCTCCTTCCTCATGCCAGGTGGGAGATGCTGTGGCTCCATCATCCACCCAGGGCTGAGCCCCTCCCACCCAGACAGCATTCATCACCCCCAGCCCGTCAGGTCTTTGTTCTTCCATGCCATGGGGCCACCAGCCCACCCCTCACCCCATCACAGGCTTCTAGAGGATCATGGACAGGTCGTGACCCCATCAGGGACCAATGCCCACCCCTGTTCCCTGCTCTATTCCATGCCACGGGGGTCCCTGGGGGACAGCACGCAGACCACTGTCAGCCCAGGCACCCCTGGCAATGGTGGGGCCTTTGAGGGAAAAGTTCGTTTCATCAATCAGCCCATTGTTGACCTGCCAAGTGCAGGCTCGTCCTCCCCCGGTGTGTCACTGGGTGCTGTTGACACAGATGTCAACTGTCAAGGGTGCCCTCCACCCTCCACCTCCCTCCTGGGACATCCTGCAGGCCCGGCACACGGGGCCTCTGTCGCAATGCTCCCCACTGGCCCCTTGTAAGAACCAAGATTGCCACACCTTCGGAATTGCCAAAACTTGACTGGATACTTCATCACACGGCTTGGCCATGGGGGCTGGAGCTGACACGGACAGGTATGGCAGATACTTGACTGTTTGCCAGATGACAAATCCCGACTGAGTGAAACCTGCAGACTTCACAGTATCTACAGAGCATGCTTCCTCCTGCCCTCCCAGCACAAGAGGCCGGCGGTGGCTTCCTGGGGCTCATTTCCAGCATTTCCAGCATGGAAAAAAAGTGGGGGGAGGCCACATCTCCCTAATCCACACGTACGTGGCCCCTACTAGCCAGCTAAAATCACATTGGCTAAGATGCCTCCATCCCCACTGGGCCCACCCCAACCTTGTTCCCAGGAAAGACTAAGAATAACAAGCACCCTGTGAATCTGGGCAGTGGGCTCCTGATAGCCCCTATCCTTATCCCTGTCCACGAATTCCAGTGGACCTCAGGGAAGAGGACAACACCACCAGGACAGTCCACAGGTGAAAAAGACTGTACAATCGCCAGAACATAATAAAGATTGCTGACATTCACCTAATGCTGGGTCCCTAGGAAACCTGTTAGAACTTAAGGAAAATGTACGATCCACGGGATATTTCACTCTGTAGGCAACAGTGATTCTGCTAAAGTGTCATGCGTTTGGTCTCCAAAAATGTCCACAAACCCTGGCCAAGAAATGGGAAAGATATAGAGAACAAAATATTTGGGATCTATTCCTAGCGAGCTCTCTGTCTAGATGGCGAAAGCGTACACACACACACACAGATTGTAGTACAAGGTAGGGTATATGCCCAGTGCATGGGTCAGTAGGAACCCTAAGGAAGGAAAAGCACTATATGCTGGAATAGACAAGGCAGGTAGGCTTTGTGGTGAAGCTGGGTTTGCTCCAGCTCAGCCGGGTGGATTCTAGAAGGAGCAACGCTTAATTAAGTGTAACTAGAGAATGAGCATAGTGCTGTGTGAGGAACTTCAGCCTGGAGCCATGGACTGGTGGAAACCTCCTGGGATAAGCCACCATCATCACGGTTGTTCAAACAGGGGCACTGCAGCCTGCAGGGAAAGGGACTTCTTCAAGAGCAGGCCGCCACGTAGGGACCGGTGCCCACGGCTTGGCTCCAAAGCCAATCCCAGCTACCATCAAAGGATGCTACACCAGTATGCCCTGGGCTCTTTCCCATGACATGTATTCTGCAGAGCCAAAGACTCCCTCCCAAGACCAGCCAGGATTTCGTCTCTGGAGCCCAATCCCACAGAGCTGTAGCAAGATGATGAGGAGAGGGTGAAGAGCCAAAGCAGAGTTTCACCCAGCCCAGGCCAGGACGGGATGACAGGAAAGGGGTTTGGGTCTTCTAATTTTGAAACATCTATAAGACAACTATTTTGAAATCTTGCTCAATTTTGAAATTTCCTCCAGATAAAACCCACATCTGCTTTGGATGAGTTGACACCTTGAGCACTGGCCTACGGTGTGGTAATCAGTCTTCCCTGTGCTCATGACCTTGGTGGCTGGCTCCAGGAGCTCTACTCTCTGGCCTGTCACAGGATGGGAACTGGCACACTGCAGGGCTCTGCCCTGGGAAAACGCCGCCGGCGGGAGGCAGGGGGTCACAGACAAGGCTGCCTGAGCCGCAGATTCCCAGCACACAATAGTGTCGGGCACTGAGGAGCACATGTTGCTCTTGAAGTCCTGATGCCGGAACTCTCAAAGTCAGTGAATTGCCCAGTACCTCAGTTTACCTATCAGAAAAGGTTAGCCTGGGATTTCCTCCCTCTAATGAGCTCCACCAGTTGAACCAAACCGTTGGTGGGGAAGACCTGTAAACTCTACGGAGCACACAGCTTTGGCCCATGACCTGGATCTACATACATGAAACAAGTCAACGAGGGGCCCAGGGCCCTGGGGCCAGAGAAGCATAGGTGGTTTTCATTTATACCACAAGGGTCAGGTGCCCTGAAAGCTCCCAGAGCAGACCATAGAAGAACATATAAAAAAAAAAACTATATGGAAAGCTCTAGAGCTGAGGCCAATGACCCTTTGACCTATAAGGTACTTTGGAGGGCACATTTCCACAGCCCTATCAAATTTTGAATACCAGGCTGACACCAACAATGGCGCCCATAGGGAAAAAAGCAGCTGTGTTCAGCTCTGCGGTGGCTATGAAGATTTCCAAGTCAGGATTTATTTCCTGGGATAGAGAAAAGAAAGATGATCATGGACAAGGGTGACATCTTTTAGGACTGGTGTAAATTATTTGGATGTAGATCCAGCAGATCCCACCACAAGATGCTTCCAAGGACATTCCTTGTCTCTTTTCCACCTGAAGAAAACGTGACCATTTTTATGCCATGGCTGTTCTACTGGTCATACATACAGGTCATGATTCCAGCTCCATGTAAACATGAACAGCTCAGTCATTTTCCAGAAACACCTGCAAACAATGTTCCCTTGAGCCACAGCTTCTCGAGTGCCTACTAAGCAGCAAGCATGGAACCAGAGGTGCTCCCCATGCACTGAGGACAGGCTGAGGCCCCTCCACTGGAAATGGAACAAATGGAAGTCCAGACATCATCACTCTCAAAAGTCTGTCAGGCTGCGCCCACCTCCAGGGCTCCGGCCCTGACCTCCGTCAGAGCCGTGACTCCCTCGGAGGCCAACCTGAGGAAGACTCGTTGAGACCTCAAGTCATGGTCAGGAGACCACAGATTCTAAAGCTGAACCAGCCATACCTACAGCTTCAACTCTCACAGCTGCAGCTAGCCCATCCGTAGAATGTGGATAGAAGGAGTATCTTCAAGAGCCAATCAGAGAAGGGCTCTTTGCTCTAATGCTATTGCCTTTGATCATAATTGTTTAGTTCCCCTGCAGAAGAAGGGCAGGGAAGTGAGGAGCAAGAGTCCCCTCCTTAGGAAAGGTTCTCAAATCTATCCTCATGTCCCGCCAGCGCCCAGTTGCTCTAAACAGGTCTCCAGGCCAGGAGAACATAACATTGTAGGCCCACTCCTCCTCTTCCCAGAGCTGTGAGCTAGTCATCTCTCCTGCCCCAGGCAGAGGCAGGAGAAGGACACCTCAACACCCCAGTTAATCCTGCTTGACCTCAGTGCCAGCAAAGAGCTGGGGGGAAGAGGCAGGTCTCCATCGTGACTCACCTTCAAACAAGGTCACTACCCATGAGCCTAGGCCTGGTGTGACCTGGAGGTGACCCTGAGAGAGAGGGAAGGCCCTCTCTCCACCCTAAAATCTCTTTCCCAACACTCCTCCTGGCTTCGATCCCCAGTATGACAGTGAATTTCTTCAGATGCTGGAGACTCTGTAAAGCTCAGGAGTTCCCCTTAATAGCCAATATTTTTAGTTCATGCGCCAGCCACGGTTTTAAACGCTCTCCACAGATTAACTGATTTAATCCTCACCACAATCTATGACTTAGGTATCCTTATGCCCATTTTACCAGTGAGGAAAGCAAACTTAGATTAAGAAACATGCCCAAAGGTCACAACAGCTAGTGGGGCAGATCCAGGAACCTGATCTCACAGCCCCTCGTGTCCATCTCCACACCCTCACACACAAGGGACCCAGTCTAGGCAAGTGGTTTCAGAAACCATTTACCAAAGAGACCTAGACTTCTATGGTGGCCCCTTGGGAACTACTAAAAGAGGAAGAGAAGAGGGATAGCAGAGAAGAGGGTTCCTTCCCTTCCCCATCTTAACCAAAGTAACTTTTTTAAGCCCAACTCTCAACTACGAAGAGACAGTCCAGAGGATTGGAAGAAGAAGCTGGAAGACCAGAATCCAGCTGAATGTCATCGAACTTGGGACCTTGTAAATCAAGGGTCACTTCTTTCTACCCTAACCCTCTTGGGTCTGGAAAAATCATGATCATGGGTCCAGCAGATGGCTTGGGGAATCAAAACATGCATACGCACACACACGCGCGCGCGCGCACACACACACACACACACACACACGTCAGCAATGCACCCAGATGGGATGATCTGTGAGTGGTCTTTGGTCTCTGGTCAGCCACACCCCATACTCGGCATTCTGGGACATCTCCCTGGGAGCCTGGACCTGGAATCAAGTCTAGATTCTCGGTGGCCGTGTGGCCTGTGGCGGTCAGCCAGCACTCGGTGTGGCAGGTGCACCATCTATAAGGCAAGTGTTATATGGGTGCTGGGGCCATGGTGCAAGCCCCAGCCCGCTCAGCCTTAGGGAAGAGCTCAACTACATCTGTCTTCTTCCCTGATGCCAGCAAGCTCCTAAATGGCAAGAACGGGGTAGGGGTGGGGTCTTTCCCATCGCTGAGCCCCTTGGGAGGAGCACAGCCTCTCAGGTACAGCCTCTCCTGTGCAAGTATATGTGGCTGGGGTACAGACAGCCACCTGCTGAAAATGACTCTGGGAAGGAGCCACACAGGGCCTGGTGCCAGGAGGACCTGGGCCAGGCAACAGAGATCCACTTCCAAGTGAAACAGACAGGGGACATCCTCAGCCTATGCTTCCTGTCCATTCTCACCAGCAACCGCTTCCACCCCCAAGAGGCCCCTCGACTATAAATGAGTCTGGGTAGACAGAGGGTCATGGCTATTACAGTGGAGCCTGTGTCTCTTCTCTCTCCCATGGAGACAACGGTGACCACGCGAGACAAAGCAGGACTTCTAAAGGCCTAGGGAGAGCAGGTCAGGACCACCTTCTCCCTTCCCAGCCCGCCCCATGCTGGGGGCATGGAAGACTCTAGAGCAGCACAGATGAAATCCCTGCTCCCATCCACGTTTCAGCTCTTCTCCCCCTCTTGCTCTGCCGACACCTTCTAGAACCTCCATAGACCATCAGCCAGGAG
Source organism: Mustela nigripes (assembly GCF_022355385.1). Taxonomy (NCBI): domain Eukaryota; kingdom Metazoa; phylum Chordata; class Mammalia; order Carnivora; family Mustelidae; genus Mustela; species Mustela nigripes. The sequence continues at coordinate 72,686,471 of NC_081568.1, read as the reverse complement.
CTCTTGACCAAGAGCCAAGTTCCTTTCCACTTTCCCACCTCAAACCCTCCAATCTGGGTAGGAAGCATTAGAACCTGGAGAGAGCAGGAAACATCTAGGGCTAGGTGGTGACTGCCCAGGGCGAAGATGGGGCACAGCCAGTGAATGGCCCCAACACACTGCTCCTAAAACACTTCCATTTCCATGTGACTCAGTTACTTCCTGGAGGGCTGAGGGTCTCCCGCCCTCCACCACAGTCCGCCTCCTGAGGATCAACACCCTGGTCTCAGGGCGTCCGTGGACGGTGGCAAAGCAGCTGTGTTGCACAAGGACCAGAACACATTTCATCTGAAACAGAGGGATGCTCATTGAAAGACCCCCAGGGAAGGGGAACCCTGTCACCTCAACTTCTACTCCAATCCCTGGCCAAGATCACTGCAATCTCATCTGACTAAAGCTAGTGTAGGAGGGAGTTGGGGAGACCGAGGGTCTTGGGCCAGCCCCCATTTCCAGAGTGAAGCAGGTGCATCTGGCAGTAGAAGAGCCCAGATCCCTGTGATGCCAGCCCTTGCTAACCCCCAGGGTGAGCCTTGGCCCCACACTCCCCACACCTGCAGCACCCTCACAGCAACCTCACCTTCCCCCTCCAATGATGCCCGGGAAAGATGCTCAGGACACACCCCCCCGTCCGCATGAAGGAGCCCGCTTTCTCAGCTTAATCTGCCTCCCCCATAACAAGGGCTCAAACGAGGTCCACCCCCCGCCCCCCGTGAAATGGGCACCTTTCTCTAACCCCACACTGGCAATTACTCCCAATTACACGATGTGACAAGGCTCTGGGGCCGGAGCACTTAACTCGGGTCCTACATTATGCAACGTTTTTAATCCTCTTACTTAAGGTGGAAAACCGATATGGCACTCTTGAGTTCATGTGAATGGCTCGAAAAATAATTCTAAGAAATAAAAACATCGCCAACATCTCACCTTACAGGCTCCCCGAAAGGATTAAAAGGATGCATAGTCTGAATTTTCAAATGCCCTCTCCTGAACTCTTCTGGAGTCTTTTCGAGGCAAAGGCTCCTCCAAGAGGGACCAAGTGGGGATTCCCTCAACAGGACAGCAGTTCCTGTGTTGCTTTGGTGACTTCCAGCAGCTAGAATCCCAAGGTCCTCCAGCTTGTGTCCATAGGCCACAGCCGGGACTGCCTGAGCCCACTGCTCCCCCAGAGCACGCATGGTGGAAAAGCCAGAGCTCCCATCCATGCCAAACCATCCAGAGCCAAAGCCACATCCCTCCTTCATCCCTAAGACAGGTCCCACCTTACAAGGCAAGAAGGATCCTCCACTATCCTTATGGACACACCCACAGGTCCAGAAGCCAAAGAAATAATCCCCACAAGGACAGAGATTGCTAGAGCAGCTCAGGCCTTGACAAGGTATGGAGGATATTATATCCCCCACCAAAGGTCCTTAGCACATAGAGGGTTCCCGTTTTCTCCCTGATGAACTCAGCTACCCATCCTTGCCAGCTTGCCATAACACAGTGAACTCACCTAAGGCCGCTGGACACTCCAGATGCCACCCAGCAATAAGAGAGCAGGTGGGCAAGCAACAGGCCCTGCCTTCTGATACCCATACCCCAGCCCAGGGCCTGGCCTTTGGATGGGAGGAAGCAGCCCGACACTAGCAGGTACAATTACAGTGGCTGGGCCCATTAAACCTTGGAAATAAAGAGCTGGCCTGGTAATTACCCCTAATCCCCTTCGAGCCTTTGTCTGCTAGCTGCACTGCCATAAGCCTAATGGTGTGAGATAAGTAGCCAGACTCCCCAGCCCTCCCCAGAACAGCCTCAGGCACGTCTAGGGTGGGGGGTATTCACTCAAGCCCACCAGGATGCCATTTCTAAAAGGTTCTTTTGACAGGACCCTCCACAAAGAGGCAGATCCCTGTGGCCCCCACAGGACAGTGAGGCCCCTGGGGCTACAAGATGGCGGCAGCTGGGGCAGCGAAAGAGGAGGGGAAAGGCTGTAGATCTTGGAGGGAACTATTGTTTGGCCAGGAGGTTTGAGCAAGGAAGAGCCAATCAACCGTTGGCCACCTGGATCTAATATCCATTTCCATAACCGCATTCTGGTCACGGTCACACAGAATTCCTGCCCGCGAGGAACTGCACGCAGGACCTACCTAGTGCTACAGAGTGATTTGCCAGTCAAGTATCTAGCCCTCAAAACTGATGAACAAATGCCTGCCTATTACAAAGGACACAGAAGATTCCACTCACAGTGGCCAGCCCCTCTGCTCTTTACAATAACCCTAAGAAGTAGAGGGGGGACCTATGACCGAGACAGATAGCATGGCCTTTGTCCTCTGGATCCTGTGACCCTACTAGGCACATGCATCCTGAGGGGCAGAGTAGCAAAAAGGAAAGCCCCCAGGGTCCACTTCAGCAAAAGTCAGGTCCTACCTGCGTACATTCTCCTTTTCCTGAAATCACAGCCCCCTTCACCCCACCCCAGCCTATCTGTTCTTCTCTCTTTTCGAAAGACATGTGTCCTTGCCCATTTAAAGAGAGGAGGTTCCTGGGGACTGTTGCCCAATTTTCCTATTTCTCTACACAAGTCAGAAATTCTAAGTTTTAGTTAAAATATCCCAACTTTTTTTTTTTAAGATTTTATTTATTTTGTCAGAAAGAGAGAGAGAGCAAGAGTGAGCACAGGCAGACAGAGTGGCAGGCAGAGTCAGAGGGAGAAGCAGGCTCCCCGCGGAGCAAGGAGCCCGATGTGGGACTCGATCCCAGGACGCCGGGATCATGACCTGAGCTGAAGGCAGCTGCCCAACCAACTGAGCCACCCAGGCATCCCAAAATATCCCAACTTTCAAAGATCGGTAATGAATTTTAGTAATTTAAAACACAGGATGAACCAAACAAAGACGATGGCAGGCATGCACGCGTGTGCACACACACACACACACACACACACACACACATCCCCTTTGCAAGCTCAGCCATCCTGGAGTTGCCTGCCTCGGAGCCCCCTTAGCCCACCTCAAATCAAGCTCTGAGAGCAAGAACCTCATCACATTCATCTCGATAGCCCAGCACATAACACCTATCCATCAAATATTGGAAAAATGATTGCAAGAATTAATGACAAAGGAACAGAGGGCAGGAAGGTTAAGTCACCTACTCAAGGCACCCCAACTGGCAAGAACAAAGCAAAGATGGGCAGCCAATCCCAGGCTCCTGGCTACCAGGACCTGCCATGAGTATATGTTGCTTCCATCAGTCCCAGTCAACCACATTAAGGAATAAAAACAACCCTTCTCTCCTTCTGTAATTATTCTCTACATCTGAAGTGTAAATTGCACTGTTTCAAGTTAAATTTGGTAAAACAGTCCCCAACCTTCCCGAGAGAGGACAGCTGGGCTACAGACCCCTTCCAGGCATGAGACTTGGGGATGCCAAGTCCACGGGCTGGCTGCAAAGGTGTCCAGACTTCAGCAACTCACAACACAAGAAGAACGGCCCCTCTCAGAACCTAGAAGGCCTCTCGTGTCCAGTCTTCCAAATTCTGTAACCACCAGTAGCAAATGTAAATGGCGTCTGTAAGCAGCAGATTCCTGACCTGGAGCTCTTGCCCCCAGGGGCCAAATATCCAGCTTGACATGGCAATGGACCCACGAGGCCAAAGCACGAAGAGCCAGATTTCCAGGGGAACAGAGCAGCTCGAATGCTGCCCGAATCCATTTTCTACTGGCACATAACGACATTACAAAGCCACAAAAGAAGTTGCCTGCTTGAACTGTGATCTCATGTCAAGGCTCAGACAGGAAAGGACCAAGCTCTTCCCGTCTTATGTGGTTGTTGGCATCATTCGGTTACATGCTGCCTGCTTAAATGGGGGTTGTTTGCCGGCTTTCAGAAGCCATTCCCAGTTCCTAGCTGGCTGTTGGCTGGAGACTGCCCACGGGTCCTTGCCATGTGGGCCTCCCACATAGCTTCAGCAAAACCAGCCAGAGAGAGAACCTTCTGCAAAGCTGATGTTCACAATCTCAGGTAAGGCATCAGGGGAGCAATACCCCCATCACCTCTGCCACCTTCCATCAGTGGGACAGATGTCACAGGTCCCGATCACATTCCAGAGAGGAGGGCACTGCAAAAGGGCATGAGTACCAGGAGGAAAGGGTTAACTGGGGGTCGACATATAGTGTCCCCTACAATGCCTCACACAAAGAATTTTTTATTTGCATCACTTAGAATGACTAATTGCACAAATCCGAAATGACTAAGAAAAAGGCAAAGAAAGAAAACAATAGTAGGTGAGAGATGTCAACACTGTTCTGGGAGCCAGCAAGTCAACGGATTAGAGATGCGGACTTAGGCTCCAGCATTCAGCAGTCTGCTAAGCTTGCCCTGGGCCAGCCTTCAAGGAGTGAGCTTCTATGTTCGAGAAGCTCAGGAGATGAAGAAATTAGAGGTAACTGTACCTCTGGAAGCAGAGATGCAGCTGGAATAGAAAACAGACAGACTGAGTAGAGTCTTCAAAAGAAGCAGGAGAGACCTCTACCCCTAGATGCTTTCCCTAATCCCCATCATCCACATTATTCTTTCTCTCCCAAACTTTCTGAAGACAGTAGGTCTATCCTCTGATTTCAGAGACGATAAAGCAAAACATGCAAGTAGTAGGGTGCCATTCTGTGAAAACTGATACACTGAACAGCAAAATCGCCTGTCCCCTTTCCTTTCTTACCTCCCAGAATTACATGTGTGGTGCTAGAACATTCTTCCCTGAAACTAACCAGCCCTTGGAAACACTCCTCAAGATACCATTATTTGAGGATCCCCAGCTGGCTCCCATCCAATCACACTAAGGAGAAGCCCATTTGTCAACAAGTCCCCTCCCCCATATCCAGAGGACTTCCAACCAGCACATTCGTGCCTTCCATTAAGTATAAACCAAGAATCACTAAGCATTGATAAGGGCCTCCAACACACACACATACACACACACACAACACGACTACAACCAAGAAGACACAAAAGTAATCCAGAGCAAAGACACTAGAAAGAAGAAAAAATCCAGACAAAACTAGTTAATACCTTCAGCAAAATAAGATGAAATAGGAACTAAAAACTGTAAAGGACAAAGAAAAGAGCTCTAAGAAATCGAAAACTGGAAACCAAGGCTAAAAAATCCAGTAGAAGTTTATAAGATAGGAAAACACAGTCTAGAACAGCAGTTCCAAAAGTGTGGTCCTCAGACACCTAAGGGCTCCTGAAACCCTTTCAGCAAGTCCACAAAACCAGAATTGTTTTTATGAGAACACTAAGCTACTACTGGCCTTTTCCACAGTGTTGACATCTACACTGATTGTGCGGGAGCAACTGTGGGCACCGCTCCTGATGCTGTCACACAAATCAAGGCCGTGGCATCGAAGTGTACTAGGAATCACTGGGGTCTTCGCCAAGAGGCACCCATGGTAAAAATAAAGGCCAAAGTCTTCTCTCGAAAATGAAGAAGGCAGCCTTGCAGCACAAGGAAAACAAATGCTCACACTTGTTACTAACAAACCAAATTCTAGCTCTCAGGAAAAATCAGAATTTTAGCTCATTTATCTACTGTCCCAAGCCTGAGAACATAGTTTTGTATTCAGAGCAGCAGTGATATTTACCTATCTAATTGTTTGGTGAAATATAAAGAAACATATCAACACTGAACAGATTTGTGTAACCCCATGAACCAATATTTGCCTTAAGAACAAGCAATGATGTTACAAAATCGGGCAGAGGTAAAATCCCCTCAAAGCACAAGAGAGACCAATGGCTTTTAATCTAACAGAGAACAAAAAGTTCACTGATCAAGTTTCAGATTCCACACTGAAACTGATCATTACGAATTTACCATTGTAGAGTTCTGGTATAACATCAAAGCCGAGAACCCACGACTATATAAAAGGGCAGTACAAATACTCTTCCTTTTTCCAACTACACATCTGAAGCGAACTAGACTTTCTTCATGGACTTCAAGCAAGAGCGCATCACCACAAATGACGGGCAGAAACAGGTGAGAATATAGCTAGCTCTATGAAAGCACATGTTACGCAGAGTGGCAAAAATATACAACACAGTCACATTTTTCACTGAAGTTTTGCTTTGAAAAAATACATATTCACTTCCGTAAGTTCTGTTCTATATGTTCGCAAGGAGCAGGTTTATTATTATTTTCATGACTTACTCTTTAAATGTCTGTTGTAATTTCTTTATTATTATTATTATTATTATTTTGACAGAGAGAGATCACAAGTAGGCAGAGAGGCAGGCAGAGAGAGAGGAGGAAGCAGGCTCCCCGCCGAGCAGAAAGCCCGATGCGGGACTCGATCCCAAGACCCCAAGATCATGACCCGAGCCAAAGGCAATGGCCCAACCCACTGAGCCACCCATGGCAAATGACAACCTGCATTAACAAAGGTTTCTGGGATGCTCAGTGATCTTTAAGTGTGAGCAAACCTGAGGCTAAAAAGGGACCTGAGACCCAAAGGTTTGGGAACTGCTGCACTAGAAAAAAAAAAAAAAAAAAAGCAGCAGAAAATAAGGAAATTAGGAGAAAAGGCTAATTAGAGAATCAGTTTGGGAAGCTCAACCAAAAAAAAGGGGGGGGGAATGAATGAAGAATGGAAATTTTTATCAAATTCATAATGTAAGGCAAATCCCTAGAGTTGAATGGAAGTATCAACCAAAAGCAATGCATTTATTGACTCATATTAAGCAACGGAAATGTGACATTTCGGTACCCTGGTGATAAAGAGACAATCCTCAAAGCTTCTGGGTGAGGGGGGAGGAGGGTGGAAGTGGGGAGTATGTGCAAACAGTCACATTCTGAGGACTGGGACACAAAATAGTGCCTGACCGGTCAGATAATGGAAAACTTTCTATGGGAAAAGTGATTTTTCCAAGTTTCTAAGGAAAAGCAATTTCAACCTAGGCTTTGATATTTGGCCCAAATATTAATCAAGTATAAAAGTCAAACAAAGATACTTTCATTCATGCAGTATGTCAGAATCTTTGCATCCCATCTACCCTTTCTCAGGAAGGTTCTGGAAGGCAAGCTCCTTGAAGATGAGACTAATCACAGAGAGAGCAAGGCATGGAACTCAGGAAGGAGGTGATCCTGCAGGACAATGGCGAAGAGGGAACTCAGTGAAGCGGCAGCACCAGGAGAGCCTAGTATCCAGACTGGGGCTTGAGGGGGTGCTGTGGAGAAACAGAACAAATATTACCTGATGTCTCTGAACACGTTCAGGAAATATTTCCAGTTTAGTCAGAGAACTAGAGGATAAATAGTAATAGAAAACCAGGCCAACTGAAAAGCATGTTGGTTGCTATGTACCTAATTCCAGGGAAAACAATAGTCTATTAGAAAAAAGGCAATCACAGGACACTACGTGGATGGTGACTGACATCGCTATGGGTGTTGACACACTTAGAACCCTGGGGGCTGCCGTGCTCTGGCAAGGCTGGCAGAGACTGGGGAAGTTAGGTTAGTCTTACCTGTTTCAGCTGCAAGAGAAGTGGGGCACCTGAGTGGCTCAATGGGTTAAGCATCTGCCTTTGGCTCAGGTCATGATCTCAGTGTCCTGGGATCAAGCCCCACACCGGGCTCCTTGCACAGTGGAGAGTCTGCTTCTCCCTCTGCCTCTTCCCCCACCCCCCGCACTGCACACACACACTCTCTCTCTCTCTCTCTCTCTCTCTCACTCTCTCTCAAATAAATAAAGTCTTAAAAAATAAACAAATAAATGACAAAAGAAGTGATCTAGGAAACCCAAACCCCCCATCTCTCACAACCCAAATTCAAAAAATACTAAATAACACTGAAAAATCAAGAAAGAGGTAGTGTAAGCATATCACTTAGGAATACGGTAAATACCAAAACAAACCAAGAATGCAAACCAGTTACCCCTGGGAAGTGGAAACCACAGGTGAGAGGCAAGGGGCAAGTGGGCTGCTGCTTTTCATTACAAGCTTATTACTGCTTGGCTATGAATATGTATTCCTTTGGCAAAAATAAAAGTTAAATTAAAAACTACCCGGGCACCAGAAGAGCCAAACTCCCCTCCTCACAGTCTCAGCCTGTAATAAACATTCCTTGAATTTTTACTTGCCTCTACCTCTTAACCATGGGCCCAGTTCTGAGTGGCCAGCCTGGCATCACCGGGACGGAGGGGCGGGGGTGGGTAGGAGCACAGGAAGTTCGGGTCCCTCTATCCAAACGTGACACCTGCCTCTCCCATAGCAGAGACTGAAGCTATCCCAACAAACGTGGTCATTGCCATCACTCCTCCTGGACCCTCGTACGGAGCCTGGCTCATGAGCCCTGTGTCCCCCACAGTGCCAACCACCGTCATTGCCCTCCTTTTCCCAGATGAGGGTGGTACTCAGCCAGGCAGAGGCAGGGCTTACCCTCCCGGGCCCCTCGGCTGCAGAGCTGGGATGGGAATCCAGGTGCTCAGTGAGTCTCTCCAACCCGCACTGCTCTTCCAAGCTGGCTGGAGCCCCCTTTCCCTGTGGCTTCCACAGCCTCAGTCCCCAAACCTCAGAGGGTCATCTGCTCCCCTTAGGAGACCTGTACACACCTGCCTGTCATCCCAGATACCCTCGATAATTCACATGTATTCAAGCAAGAAAGCTGCCACGTGCCCCAGAGCATCACTGTGGCAGGAAAAGAGGCAGGACAAGCGTTAGTACAGCTCCCCTGGGAGAGAAGGAAGCTTAGACCAGGGAGAAGAAGGGGACAGTCTCAAGCCACACAACAGGCAACCAGGTGGCCTGACTTACCTTCGGGCATCCCTTTGGCTCGACTCGGAGCAGGCCCCTTCCGTGTCCTCGTTCAACCTCTGGAATTGGTCTATTTATAAAAATAAAGACCATTCATGGGTTTCCAAAGTCCAGCTTTGAGCTTACTCCTCAGGGACAAGAGTCACAGGTGAACACCAACAGACACTGTGACACGTGGGGCCTGGCTCCTGTCGAGAGGAGGACACGATGGTGCAGGGGGTTTGCTGCAGGTCCGGGTGCCAAGACCCTCAGGCTTGGGAAGTCTGTTCCTGGGAAGCCCAAGAGGATGAAGACATATATAGAGGTCAAAGTGACCCACAGGCTTTAGGGAAAATACCTGGCTTCCCAGAGAAGTCCAGAGCTCTTCCTAAGGACCCAAGTGGAGCCAGAGTAGGGACAACATTCCCGTGGCAAGTAGTACATCATTTCTCCTCCAAGCTCCCACACAGGGTGGCCCAGCTGGACACAAACCAAGGGTTCCCCCAACATTTGCTAGAGACACCCTGAGAACCCTTCCCGATGCTGAGGACAGGTCACTTACAGGACTGGGCACGAAGTGGACACTGACGGATGCCTGCCGAATGAGCGTGTAAACCCACAATGCTCCAGGCGGCGGCAAGCAGGCTCCGCCCACCTTGTGAGAGGTTTTAGCTTCTTTCTTAAAAAGACAAGGACATGGTTCCATGGACACCCAGGCTCGCCCAGTGAGTCTTCTTCACTCCTTCAAAGGTGTCCATGGTCCGTTCTCAGACCCAGGGAAGTTCTAGAAAGAGCTCCCCCATCCCTTACCAGAGCCCACATGCTTATCTCTCTAGCGCATCATTTCCCAAGTGTGGCCACCCCATCAACAGCTGCAACATCACCCAGGAACTTGTTAAAAATGTGAATTTCCAGCACCGAGCCAAGACCTAACACATCAGAAATTCTGATGGTGGCTGGGACCTGGAAATCTGTTTTTAATAAGCTCTGCAGGTGATTCAGAACCAAGATGGTTTAGAACCATGGTTCTGGGTATAAACCTGCCCACAGACTCTGTATAAAACAGGCTTCCTCCTCTGAATCAGAAACAAAATAGCTGATGTCAGAGATTACTCGTTGTTAGGATCCTATCCAATTCCTCCAAAATCATTTATTCAGGACCTATTCAATGTCTGTCTACATATACCTGTGGATACACACGTATATAATATTAAAGAGACACAGAAATAAGTTCATGAATGAATGCACACAGATTTTTCACAAAGCTGTGAGTATGTGTTTTTGCCAGCATCTCCCTAAGCTCCTCTATACTCCCTGTGCCTGGGACCCAGTTAGCTCTCCCTGGAACACGGGCCCATCTCTACGGATCTGCACAGGACTGTTCTGCCCACTCGAGGGGACCCGGGGGTTCAGCTAGCCACCATCCCTCCCTGCCTGCCCAGTCCGTCCCAGATGATCAGCTTCAAGATGCTCACGGCTCAGGCTGCCTCCCAATCCAGGATGAGGCACCGCGTTTCCCTGGTCCCAGGTCACCAGTGAATCAGTGATGGCCCCAAGGGACCTGAAGGACAAGGAGACACAGCCCGTGTGTTTGCAGGGTCCCCTTAGGAACGTGCCACAGGCCAGCCCAGCTGGAGACCTGGGCCTGCAATGTGGACCCCTCTGAAAGCCTCATGAAAGCATTCCAGGGTGTAATAAACCCGTCAGGCCCTGGCTAATTTATATCGAAGCGGATGCTTTCCCATTTTTCAGAATGTAAATGTTTAGATTACAGCATTCCCCTGCCTCGGGATCCGGGGTCCTGGCACGTAAGTGGCGCCATCAGCCCCCTTGCCCTCGGGATCCTTAGATGGAAGAGCCCCAATGCCAGGCTCCCCGACTGGGAAGAGCTTCCTGTGCAAATCCCACCCAAGGGAAGCCCTCACTCTGAGTCACTCTCACTTTTCTACACTAGGGGAGGGGGAGTGACCCTTCTGAAGCCAGGATCTCAGAGCCAACAGCCACTCCTACAAGCTAGGTAATTCAAGATAGCATTTCTCATATTTCTTTCCAGAATGTTCCTCATTTGCTCTGGTCTCAAATACATTTTATTAGAATCTGCAATGCATAAACAGGCAAGAGAAGTAGATTAGTGAGAATAAATAAAACGCAACAATCCAAGAAAACAGTCCAGTTCGGCTGAATGAGTCCAAGCATACCACTGCCCGCTCTGTACAGAGAGGCTTGCACTAACCCATGAGACCCCACTAGCTAACACCTCGGGGGGTCCACCAGCCTGGGCAGTCCCCAGGAAAGAGAATCTCCCCACCAAGGGAGCTATGAGCCCAGGGGATCACTAACGTCTCCTTGGTTTCCAGACACTGGACAGTCAGTTCCCCAAGACCAAGAGAACTTCAGGTGATAGCCCCCGTGATAATCCACCCAAGGACGTCAATTCTTTCAACCAAAACAAAGCCATTATTTCAGCACCATGTTCCACAAACGGGTGTCAGTTCATATGTGAGTCATACAGGCCACTCCATCTTTCAGTTTCCTCATGGGCAATGTGAAGCTGACAAGGCCTGACCCTCCCCACCTGCCAAGAATGATGTGAGGAATCCAGAAATGCTACAGGGGAAGGCTTAAGAGTCATAGGAGGAAATCTGCTTCACTCACCCAAGAAGGTAGCAGAAAGCTATGCCTCAGAGCACTGGCCTGGTTGTGAGTCACAGTGCCCAGTTCCTGTCCACCCTCTCCTGGCTGTGTGTCCTTGGGCAAGTCACCTCACCTCACTGAGCCCCAGTGTCTTCCCAGTAAGATGAAGAGGATCTCCATCAATCTCCTAGGTCGTTACTAATACTCCACACGTACTGAGTATTCACTCTCCTAATCCAAGGATAACCAGGTGAGATCACCTGAGTAGACTGTGTACCTGGCTGAACGATCCATTCCCTTGAGGGCACACTGGCTGGATGATGGAAAATGGTACTCGGGCACCATTTTGAGAATGAATTACAACATGAGCGCAAGGCAGACATGAACTAGACCTGTTCCTACACAAAAGCAACAGACTCTGATACCCTTCCAGAGAGCCAGGGCTCTGCCTGGGGTCCTCAGCTCAAGCCAACACTGCTCCCTTTACCAAGAGTACTAGCAGAGGGTGACTGGTAGAATCACTGACCTGACTCACCCAATCATGGTACCCCACACTTGTCCTCAGGACCCATGGCAAAGAGAGGAGTAAAGCCCACCAGGGGCTCTCCCTGCACAGTCAAGTCACTTGACCTGCCCTAAGTCAGCGGAGGACAAGGTCTTCTTGCAAATGCTCAAAAGTGAGCCCAACTTCCATGCCAGCTTTGCCCTAGGTCTGAAGCTCACCAGCAGTCCACAGCTCCACACCACCCCTTCAAGATACCCAACCAGGGTCTCCTTCAGCTGTGAAGGCTGGCCATGGCACCAAGGGGATTCATCCTGTCTCAGGTCTCTGCACACCAAGCCTTGTCCAGCTTCTCTTTCTGGTCTTGGCCAAAGGGACAAAGCCGTGAGGATGAGCAAGGACTCCCTGGCCCCCAGTCCAATCATTTGCAGATGGTGTGTGCTTCCTTCCTTGGCTTGCCTATGATCACCTCAACACTTGCTGGCCAATCCCTACCACAAACCAGAAGTTCTCCCTGCTCTACCATTGGGCAGCCTGGCTAGAGGTTCTATTCCATTAACTTCCATCCTGATAATTAGAAGCAGCTCTCTTCCATGCTCCTGCATGATTTAACAAGCCACATAACGTCACATTTCCCACTGAGGCAGCTTAAACCCACCTTTCACTCTGGGGACACCACCGTTCCGTCCTGCCCCTGGATACCAAGCAGCCCAGTGGCCACGTCCTGCCAACAGCCAGCACTTCCCCTTTCCTGCGGTCTAGCCTCCAAGCAGGGCCAGGAGCTCGGGCCTCCACAGGGGTCTCCAACAAACCCCTTGGTAGAAAGCAGAATAGAATCCTCTTCAGACCCACATCCACATTATGGGTAATAAAGGCCTTTATGTGCCTATAAAGCAAAATTCCTGCAAAGCCTTTCCATCTAGATGTGCCACGTGCAGTAAAGTGGCTGCTGCTTGAACGTGGCCTTTACGCGTGCCAGGGTGTAGCCCACCCCACCCCCCGCAACCAGGTGATACCATACCCACCTGACCTGCACGTGCGTGGGGATCCAAATCCCACCCCCGACACCTGCCAGCTGAGTACGACGGGCCAGTGACTGCATCTCACCGAGCCTCATCTGCCCCCACTGGAGCATGGGATAGCAAGAACCCCTAATTCTATGACTGATATAAAAATCCCACTTGCGTTTTATCCATTCATTGAATCATGGACCAGATACCTACTGAGGCTCTACTCCGTGCCAGGCCAGGTCTGGGCTCAGGAGATAAAACACTGAGTGACAAGATCCATGCCCTCATGGCTTCCATCCTAGTGGCAAGGAGCCAAAGAAGGAGGTTCCATTTCCACTAATGCAGAGTGCCAGGGATGCGATGAGGTGGGGAGCCACGGAGGTGTGGGGGGTACGAACACAGACCGAATCAGACCCGTTCACGTACGTGATCCCCACAGAGCTAGAAAACACACCCACTGCACTATTGCACAACATTAATATCTAAAGAATTCTCTACTGTTATCAGTTGCGGCATGTAATGTGCTATTATCCCACATCACAGCACCCTGCGCACACTGACCCCACAGCTCAGGCAGCCTCATGGAATCCTCTGGATCCTCTGAGGCTTTGCTGCTGCCACATCATTATCAGGGATGACATCTGAGAGCGTAGGCCAGAGGCAGATTGTAACCCTCCCACCAAGCCCTCCCCCACTTCCTCAGAGGGAGTCCGGGTGACCCCCACTAAGGACCAGGACCTCGTCTAGCCTACCCAGGGAACCAGCACACAGCAGATGTCCTGAATGGCTGAAACACCGCCACCCCACGTGTGGGGACGCAGGGAAGGAAATCCACATTGTTCATAGGAACGGTAACAGCCAACTGAGACAAGAGACTCCTGCATGCATGCCTTTCCATTTCCATCTCTGCCAAGACTGTGTCCCTCAGCCTCAATAACCAGCTCGGACAGTCCTTCAGCCCACCACTCCCCAACTACGGGGGTGATGTGCCAGCCCCACCAACCGCATCTTGGCAGCTGAGGCAACAGTGATAGAGAGAGATCACTCTGAGGTCAACTGGTGTGCAGGCTGTCCTCAGGAAGAAGCCAGACGGGGCCTCCCCAGAAGCCCAACCTGTCCACATGTCCCCTCCTACAGGCCAGACCGGTCTGCCTGGTGCAGGGTGTGGGACTGGCCTCCTACTGTGTGCCTGGCCCTGGGCCAAGCAGCTCAGCTGGCACGGGGACAGAGCAGTGCCAGCCCTGCCATCAGATGGCAGATGACGACCCGTGCCTTCTTTCTGCACATGTCCTCCGTCCGTGAGAAGTCGTGCACAGCAATGGTTTACAGCAAGCCCACAGCGAGAGAGCAAGAGCGAGGTCGGTGGGAGAGCGGGCAGTGTCAGGAGCAGGGGAAGCCAGACTGCAGGGGGCAGGGGGTACATCCGGGGGAACGGTTAAGGAGAGGGAGACCCTGGAGCCCTGACCCAGGAAGGCTCCCCACTACATACTGTGAACCTTTAAAATAAAGTGGCCAGGTATGTTCCCACCCAAAAATGGGTTTGTTTGAGACTGGGAAAGAAATGTAATCCAGCACAAGGAATGTAGAGCAAAGCCGCAGGCAAGGCTGGAGAAGAGAGGAGAGGTGCGCTCCGCTATGGAGGAAAGGGGGGATGTCAGGACCGTTACCAACACCAAGGCCACTGGAGCACACTGGCTAAGATGTGACTGCCTCTCACAGGCTGGGCTGTTGCTGGGGACCTGCTAGGGAAGCCCTTCTTCCTCCTGCTGGGGTAGTAAGGTAGTATCCATGCAACAGATGATGAGCGGAGGGCGTGAGAGCTCCTGTCGCCCGACCTCCTGGCTCCATTTCCGCGAGGCTGCCCTTCGTCCATTCTTACAATACCAACAACCTGCTGTCCAGGGGTGCCTCTCCCCGCTCCTGCCCGAGGGTCCCTCAGAAACATAGAGCCAGCTCTATGACTGCAAGGGGGACCCCAAGCCCTTTGAGTACAATGGGGTGGCTGCCTCCTTCAGAAAAGCCCACCAGGACGGAGGAGTGTGGAGACTGTAAAGGGCGGGGACCACCGCAGGGCAGGGGAGTCACAGGACACACAGAAGCAGAGTTTTCCCACCCAGCGCAGTTCAGCTACCCTTCCTCTCCCATCTCTGGTGCTCAGGGGACTTGACAAAGCAGCTCAGCCTCCCCTTTGAGAGAGGTCAGGCCATGGGCACCCGTTCCATGGCTGGCACCCCCAGACCACACCCTGCTGATCACCTTGGACCCTAACAGTTCGACTCAGCCCCTTGGCAGCTACCTCACATCACATCTGTCCCAGACTCCAGTCCACAAGGGCCTCCCAGGAAATCTCTGGCCATGGAAAGTCGAATGCTTCCACCTCTCTCTGGAATGGTCAGGTGTGGGAATTCACACCACCTCTGCTCACACACCCCCAGGGATGGCAAGTGGCCCTCAGAGGGCTGAGTCCCTAGAAGGCCACTCTGACAGACACCAAGTTCCTCCTTAGTGAGCTGACATCTGTCCATCCCAATTTGCCATGGGATAGCCTGGGTCCTGTCCCCCAAGGACACACCATCAAACGGGCGCCTCTCCTAGCAGACAGCCCTTCAGCCACGGGAAGATGCCCTATTCCTCACCATCAATCACCACTGCCAGGAGAGAGGCCACGTGCCAGGCATCAAGTGAGTAGGCCAGGAGCAGAGCCCTGCCCGGCTGCCTGCTGGGGAAGAAAGTGAACCAGAAGGTGACTCAGGTCAGAGAAAAGTGCTCCACGATGGTGAGTGGAGAACAGGGGGAGCAAGGGAAGAGGCCACCAGCTCTATGGTGTCAGAGGAGGCTTCGCATGGAGGCTGTGCACAGGGTGTTCCCGGAGTCGCCAGAGTCTCTCAGTGTCTGGGGAAGAACATTCAGGCACAGACAAGCCCAGGGACCCAGCAAGGCCCAGAGCTGGTAGGTTCTGGGACAGACAAAGACCCACGCCAGGCCAAGACAGGCAGGGGGAGCCTCTTCCCGTATTCCCACCCACACCAAGGCACCTGCCACAAGTTCCTAGCCCTGCCTCCAGGATGCCCGGCTGCTCCCAGTCTCCTGATCAGCAAGGGAGCCTCTGGGGCTAGAGAACCTGCAAAGCCGTCCCCGGGGGGTGCCCAGCATTCCCCAATTCGTTCATTCATCCATCCCCTCATTACTCTCTCAGACACACAGACTCCCTCTCTGTCTCTCTCACCTTCTAGAATGGTCAAAGGGCTCTACCTTGCAGCCTGGGAGGCTTCTCCAGCTAGTCATGCCCTGAGTCCTCGCTGCACTCAGGAGCCAAGTAAACGGAGATGGTGTGCCGAGGGATGGCACCCCCCGCCCCCGGTAACTTTCCTCCTCTCTATAGAAGCCATATAACCTTCTCTGCATGTAGGGCCTGGGACGGAGAGAAGATGGGACACTGTGGTTCCTGCCCTTGGAGCCCTCAGTCTTCTGCCAGATTCTGCCACAGGTCTGCCACCAACCATCCCCTCCCAGAACTCACTTATGCAACAAATACTTATTAAGCTCCCACACTGTGGTCAGCACTGAACAAGTATACTGAAAAGGCTCCATCCTTAGGTCACCACGGTAAATCCCTGTGCCCTCACCCTCCAGTCTGTGTACTACTCATCTAGTATGTATAGGGTCCCATATTGGGCCAGCGCTGTTGAACACACTGGCTAAGTATGAACCTGACAGTTCATACTGTCCATGAAGGTCCATGAAGCTGACCTGCTCAGGGAGCAGAAAGAGAATAAATAAGTAAACAAACCGGTTAAGTGCTGTAAAGATAAATATGGTAAAGTCATTAAGTGACAGAGGAAGTAGGGCAGGGGGGAACTCAGGGAAAAAGCGCTCTGAGAGGTGACATTTAAGCTGAGACCTGAATGAGAGGGAGGTGTCCCATGCAAAAATCTGGGGAAATCATTACTTCAAGCAGATGAAACAGGAAGTGCAAAGGGCCTGAGGTGGGAGACACAGCGGTATGTTCAAATAACAGAAAGCCAATGTCCTTGGTGCTTAATGAGCAAGAAGGTGATGCAAAAAAGGCCTTCTGCTACTTTCATAAGCTCTTAGGTTCTAATTGTAGGCTGGACACAGGGTTTTGTCTCCCTATCTTCCCCCTTCTTGTGCCGTCAGGACAGGCTAGGTATGCTGCAGTTACAAACAACCCCAAAGTCTCAGTGACTTGAACCCACACAGGGGCCCTCCTCCTTTACACTATATACGCACCATGGACCAGATGGCATCACTACCTGGCCTCGACTTGCCTCTGGGGCCTAAGCAGACAGATCGGCCACTCTCTGGAATTCTGAGCCAGAGGGAAAGAGAAAGGAAGGCTCGTCCCATGCTGGGTTTTTATAGAGCCACGTGTAACATCAAGGGAACAGAGAAGTCCAGTCCTACAACATGGCTGGGAGAAGAACCGGAAACCGTCGGCATCATCCCTGCCTGACGCACGGCAGCCGATGTCTCCAAGGCACGCAAAGACTCAGCTGGGTAATGGGAGAGTAAGTGAGCGCCAACACCAGGCCTCTCTTCTTCCGCTCTGCAGTGAACCTTTCCTCTGACTAAGCCTTCTGCTGTGATACAAGCACAATCATGAATACCCCACCTAAGAGGCCCTGCGCACGCCAGACCCGTTCCTCCCACCTCTGTCCCTTACCTAGACGGGCCTCCGAATGCATCATGCCAATCCCTTCCTGAGGCAGCAGGGGGTTGAAGGAGCAGCCTGGACCTCCACAAGGGTCTTGTTTCGCCCGTCCTTCCCAAAAGACTCCGGATTTGCTCCCGTTGCTCTTCGCGCCCCTTCCACGGGCCACCAAGGAGACGACCTCAACTTCTGATGCAACCATGGCTCCTCTGGGTGAGGCCAAGAAGCTTCCAAAACCATAAAGATGTCCAAACATTGGCCCAGCTCCCTCCAAACAGACATAAACCACCTCGCACACATCCGGGCCCACCACGCACCACACCCCCTCCTCCGGGCCTCAGGCACCATCTGGCACCTCCGCCCTCGGGCAGCCCACGGTGGTGTGGTTAGGGGGAGGGGGCACAGGGGAGAGGAGGCACTGGGCCACATCCGACCCCAGCACCTCCACTGCCCGAGGCGTAGGGTGCCTTTGATGGGGCCTATCCCCACCCTTGACAGAGCAGTGACAGCCCGCACGCTCGATTCGGTGCCAGGCCGCCCCAAATCTAGTTATTTTTAGTCTGTTTGTTTACTCCATCTCAAGCTAACTCTGTCACCACTTGTTATCATAACAGAGAGCACCTGGATGTGTCTCGGAAAAGCAACAAATAAGCCTTGGAGAGGCTTATTCTGGCAATTGCCAGAAACACCAACTGCATTTCCAGCCTGATGCCCCCATTGCAACAAAGCAGATTCCTTTCTTCCCTTCACGTGGGAAGCCTAATCCACATAAGCCAGCCAGCAATGGCTGCCTGGCCGCCCGAGACATTCCTTCCCCCTCATCACCCCAGTGCCTGGGGACATCAGCCCAGCATGGGGCTGAGGGCAGGTCCTGAGGATGGTCAATGATGTCCCTCCCCGCAATGAGATAGCCTCAGGCCAACCCATCCACCGAGAGCCAGAACCCCCAGGGATCCTCGCAGTGTGGGGACAAGTAAGCCAGGGACGTGGTCATCCAGGCAGACAGGCCAGAGGGGCATGAACACAATCACTCAGACCATGTCCCGTGAGCCCCATCCTTCCACGGGCAACACACACTGCAGGACGCCAGCCCTCTGCTACCGTGGCCGCACACCAGGCCCCAGAGGGGCTGGGAGTGGGTGCTCTAACCCCCTGGAGCTCCCAATCCCAAGCTTCTACACGGTTCTCTCACCATCAGCACAGCAGCTCCAAGAGCATCGACTTGCCTGGGACATCATCTGAGGAGCAGGAGAACCAGACCACACCATCTCCATCTTGCTCGGTCTTGCTCTCATCTCCACTTGGAAAGAACCAAGGGTGACAGACAGCCCGTTGGGAATGCCTTTCCACCTGGATTTTATCCGAAGTCGTGGCCTAGGTCCAACTCCAGGCAGCACATCCCTGAGCACCTACTGTGAGCCAGCTGTGTACGGGGGGGGGGGGGGGGTCCATGCAGGAGATGGGTGAAGGGGAAGCAGTGGCCCAGGCCGACCCAGCCTACTAAGCAGGTCCATGCCTGGTACCTGGACAGAGAGGTCCAGACAGCATCAAACACAGTGGCTCCTCCTACCCACACCCAGCCCTATCCTCCCTAACCCAGGCCTTCATTGTCTCAGAGGTTCTATCAGCCTTGTGAATAGCCCCCTCTTCTCCTACTCATATGTGGCCAGGAGACTCTCTCTGACCATGTCACTCACCCACTCAAAGCTCTCAGTGGTTCTCAGGGTGCCTGGGTGGCTCAGTTGGTTAAAGTGTCAACCCTTAATACTGGCTCAGGTCATGATCCTAAGAATGAGCCCCACATCAGGCTCAGCACTGGATGTGGAACCTGCTTCAGATTCATCCTCTCCCCCCTGCGCTTTCCACTCCTAGGCTTGCACACTCTCTCCCTTAAAAATTAATTCACTAAAAAAATAAATTAAAAATCAAAATGAAAAAAAAAAAACAACAACCCTTCAGTAATGCTCCTCCTCCCCTCATCCATTCATTCACTAGCCGGTGAGCACTCACTATGCACCAGAGTCAAGGCACCAAGGCCTATGTTCCAGTTCAGTGAGAAATTCTGGATCCCAATTTTAAGGCAAGACCTTCGACATCTAAGGACACTGGCCATGCAGTCAGACCTCAAGACTCATGTCTGCCCCTCGCTACATTGGTTGGCTGGTCCCTGGATATCGAGCCCAGAGATACCCTGGGCGAAGAGAGGTCATTGCAGTGGGAGAATAGGTCCTTGGCAGTGTCCTTGCCTTCAGTCTCAAGGGCCGGGGGTGTGCAAAGCAAGAGGGAGACACCTGGCCAGCGGAGCAGATCCAACAGAGGCCAAAAGGCACAGAGTAAGTCTGGTTTGGGGAGGGGGGTATTGTCAGATTTAAACAGAGACAAAGTTTGGAGACCAGAGCAAGAGGTCAAGGCCAGTCACAAAGGTAGATTTTGCTCTCTGTCCCCAAGGCTTCTAGGCATATGGTACCAAGCCCAGAACTGCCAGTAGGCAAAGGACTTTCCTAAGGAGCCCTGGTGGTCAAGAGGGTGGGAAGAGACTGGAGTCAGGTCGGTGGGAGTGAAGGATGCCCTTGTCCTGGGGCCCAGGGAGTGGAGCGGAAGAAAGTGGTGGGTGGTGAGCCAGCCTTAACAAGTGATAGCTCACAAGGGCAGGAGAGCTGGGGAGCAGGGCTACACATCCTAAGGACAGGTGTGCTCCCCTACCACGCAGGCATGGCAGCAGAGCAAAGTTCTGGGCAGTGAAGATACTCTGGCTTGGAGCCTGGCTGTGAGGAGCAGGGTGTCCTACAGCAGCTATCCAAGCTCTTTAAGTCCCAAGGGTAAAAGACTTCTGACTGCCAGCCCACAGGACATCTGTCTCAATGCCTCCAGGTGGGACTGCCCACCAGGCCTGGCAGGCAGAAGGCTGCTCCACATTCTTCCCTTGGTCTCAAGGGCTGCTCCATTTCCCCCTGAGACACAGCCATGCCCTCCCCAGCACTGCAAGACCAGCATCCCATCCCTCACCCAGCCCCTGCTCCAGTGGCCCCACCAACCCCGTCCTAGCTCTCCTTTGCCGGTTCTCCACCAGCGTAACTGAACGAGCACCGGGCAGAGACTTCTAGAGAGAGACCTGCCTGCAGAGGGAAGTCCACACCATCACTCACACAGCACTCTACTTCAACCTCCCTTGGGAGCCACACCTGGCTTTGAACATATGGACGAGGGCTCAACCACGCACAGCCAAGTCAATGCCAAACACGACCATGCAGAAAGGTACCATTGCTCACCAGTCAGCCTGGCAAAGATCAGCATGTTTGATAATACCCGGAATGGATGGACATATGGTCCAAGGGCCTCCCTTACGCTCCATTGCTCAGAGACGAAATGGGCAATATGGCAGAAGCAACAAAGCTTATGAACACACTTCCATCAGCATTTCTATCTGTAGGAATTGTTGTTCAAGGCGTGCGTGTTCCCTAGCACACTCGCAGCAGCATGCGTTATCATAGCCAAGATAGAAAGCAACTGCAAAGTCCATCAATGGGGCACTAGTCAAAAAAAAAAAAAAAAAGTATGGCCCAGCTATACAATAGAATAATATGCAGCCAGTAAAAAGAAGGCAACTCAGCATGAGCTGATAGGGAATGGGGGCCAGCATATCCCAAGCATCAAAAGGCAGAAAGCGGGTGCCTAGGTGGCTCAGTGAGTTGAGCCACTGCCTTTGGCCCGGGTCATGATCTCAGGGTCCTGGGATCGAGTCCTGCATCAGGCTCTCTGCTCAGCGGGGAGCCTGCTTCCTCCTCTCTCTCTCTCTCTGCCTACTTGTAATCTCTTTCTGTCAAATAAATAAATAAAATTTTAAAAAAAAAAAAAAAAAGGCAGAAAGCCACGGAGCAGCTCAGCACATCGAGGACGGTGCTATTCCCATCAAAGGAAAAGAGGGCTGGTATCAATCTGTGGACAAGCCCTGGCCCCTGTCTGTTTGACAGAGCACATCTTTGGGAGGCACAAAGGGGATGCTGAAAATGGTGATTGCCCCTGGGAGGTAAGTGTGGCCAGAAGCAGGCAGGGGGATGCAGTTGTCACCATGAGGACAATCAACCCAACCAGAGCGTCAGCACAGGGCTGTTGTGCCACCTGAAGGAAACCAACAAAGCAATTTCTCAGGGGACAGCGCTTCCCATACCCTCATCCTTCTGGGAGGTTCTTTTCCTGCCCCTCCCTCAAGAGAACACAGACGACTGTATACAGCTGCTATTCCCGCGGAGTGCTCAGCACCCAACACTGTACTTGGCACCTGGGAGGGGGGAGGGGAGAGAAGCTTCCACAAGTGGCTGGACAGAAGGACCAGCACTTCAAGGTCCAGGGTCCCCCCGTTTCCCTGGCAAGCTGGCAGAGGCCAGGGCTCACCCCTACACACAGGGTCTCTGGGAGAAGGCGACCAGCTCCCAACTATATTGTTCTGCAGTAACCAGCCTCCCACACCCAGAAGCCAACCCATGAAGGCCAGTGCTTGGTGTCCTGGGAAGACCAACAGGGTGGGTATGGTGTCTGCAGAGGGCTGCCTGGGATCCTGGCAATGGCCTCTATTGACTAACCTCTGCACATAATTCCACCCAGGGAGAGTCAACAGCAGGGCAGACAGGCCTCCTGGAGATTGGCCCCAAAGCTGCTGAGAAGGGTAGGAAGGCAGAGCACGCAGTGGCCCAGCCTCTAGCAGACAGAGAGAGAGAGAGACACCCCCCTTCCATCAGGCCACCCAAGCTGTGGCAGCTTCTGCAGTGACAATCCCCCAGGCCTGGGCATAAGCCCCAGTACTAATGATGGGGACATGGACCCCCTTCACTCTGTCTCAGGCCTCTGCTCCAGCACCTGGGCCGGGCTGAGCCAGCCCACGCCACCAGACTCCACCTAACCACCCTCCAGAGGCAGACACGGATTATGAAACACCATCATCTGTCAAGCCCTGCGTCCTGGGCAGGTCACTGTGACCTGGCGGTGGGCCTGGGGCTGACCCTTCCTATCCCCATAGGACACCTGCCTGAACAGGCAAGCTTTTGCAGATGCTAGTTAATACCTCACCCCTTACTGCCTGGGTCATGTGGGGCCAACTCTGGTGTTTCTGGTGCCTCAGTCTCCTCACCTGTCAAATGGGCTTCTGACACTCCTGTCTCTCAGGACAGCTGGGAGGGGTACGCGGACTCACGCACCCAGTGTTCTCAGCACGGATGAGGGCTCAGTAACTGGAATCCCCAGGAAATCCATCCCATTCTGCCTCACTACAGCACATGGTCTGAGCAGGGAGGGCCGAGAGAGGGTCCAAGGAGAACAGGCCACTCCTGCCTGGCCCCAGCACATGGAGCAAAGACCGGTAGCAGCACCCCTCTCTGCACCTTTGTTTGCCCTCGAATATCCTCTCCCCTGTGTTGGCCTTCCCAGCCCCGGCGCCAGGCCCTGCTCCTGGAGCAGCAGCAAATCCTTGTCAGCAAACAGCACATTAATTGCTTCTTGGCCCAGTTTCAAATGATATCACAGAACTGAGCTGCTCGGTTTGAGCGAACAGGGAGGAGGAAGGAGGGGTGCCTGGCAACTCACCGAAGCACCCAGGATGATGGGTCGCTCCAATTACTAATTAATTGACTGCTCAGATGGAACAAATATGAAACCCTCACAGGTTGGGCGGGCAAGCCCTGGGCTTCCTGCCAGCGCCTTTCATCACAGGAGAGCAGAGCTCCAGATCTTGGCCACTTTCAGGAGGGAAGCCCTGGAGCCCAGCCGCCCACTGGCCACAGGAGTTCACGGGACCAGGAACTGGGTTCCAGAACATTCACCCATTCACTTGTTCCACCCAGGACACAGCACTAGACGGTAAGCTCTAGGAGAGGGGGAATCTGGACCGCAGTGTCCACGGCTACACTCCAGTCCTCACATCCAACAAGAGCCAGAGTGGCCCAATGAATGTACAAGCTGATGAAAGTATGAATGAAATCCTGAATATCAAGTATGATGCTAGGTTTGAGGGAAAGGACACTGGACAAACCCAACACAGATTCTGGCCTGATGGTGCCAGAAATACCCTTCGCCAAATAAACAGACCGTTAAAAACCAAATGACAAACACAGTTAGGGCCAGGAAGATGCCTGCGAAGGCCAGACAAAGGAGAGCGGAGCCTATCCCCCAACGGGGAAGTCAGGGGCCTACAGGCTGCGTGAGGAGCAGCCTGCCACCTTTGCACTGTGCCTACCCAGCGTAGCTTCTCCCAGCCCCATACCCCCTGGGCTCTGCCAACATGAGCACCCGCACACCTCTCCTCCCCCCTTAGTAGGGCTGCCATCCACCAGAGGGGCAGGACGCTGGCTGGAGAGGATTTCCTGCAGAATCTGTGACGAACCACCCCCCACAGCAGGAGGGGCCATGGGCATGGAAGGATTCATGGCATGCTTCGATGCCCACAGCATCGAGAACCCCAAGCTCCCCAGGCACTTTTCTTTATCCTGCTGACTTTCTGAGACTATCAAGCCACCATTCCCAGATACCTCTGGGCCTCACAATGCCTCAATGTCATGGTGCAGTGTCCCCATTCTTACCTTACACTCCTGGAAACTCAGAAGTTTCCAGGACTTCTGGAAAATGTTTCTGGAAAAGTATATGGGGGAGTGTGAGGTACAGGCCTGGGTTTGAGCCTTGGGTCTGCTCCTTCTTAGCTATGAGAGCTGGGATCAATTATACCCCTTTTCTATATGACAGACTATAGGTGTGTGCAAGGAGCAGCCACCAAAAGATATATGCCAGGATTTAGGCACACAGACTCCCTGAGGCTGACCAGTGAGGACATCCTTTCCCCTGGCTTCCTTCTCAGATTATTATGAGAGGGGAGTACAAGAAACCCATCCTGGGCCCCAATTTCTGCTTCTCTCTCCAGATCTTTCCACCTGTCCCACATTTTAGCAGCCCAGGTGTGTGCGTAACCAGCTCCCACCTGCATATTCTCTGAACCAGGAATCATGCCAGTTGGGTCCAGAGTCCTTTCCCACCCATAACTGCCTATTATTTGGAAAATGGCATGTCATTTTGAAATATTTCTTCTATCAATATTAATCAGTGACCACTCTAGAAGTCCTACAAAAGGGGGGCATAATGCTGGCCACCTACTTAAAAGCAGGCTAGCAACTTCTCTAGAACCATGCTATTTTTGCATGGATTAGGTGTATATTTTGAGGATCTCTGGAAGGTGTTGATGGAGACTGGGGGGGGGGGCACCCATGGCCCCAACACCACCTCCACTGAGTGGACCAAGCTCAGTGCCAAAAGGTTTGCATGTATCATCTCATTTAATTCTCTTAGTAACCAATTAAGTATTATCCCCATTTTACAGGCAAGTAAACTAAGGCTGAGTGACATGAAGGACCTTGTCCAAGATCTCGCAGCTGGATCGAAATAAGAGGCAACCCTTGAACCCAGATCTGTGGGATGGCAAATGAACTACTATTGTCAGAGACGTCAATTACCCTCCTGCCTCGCTCCCCAGCTTCCCCGGGCTCCACTCTCCTTCCACTCGAGGACACCCGTCCCACCCGTTCGACCACCCAGGTCGCCAATCTGCAGCTGGAGGGCTTCAAACTTCAAACTTCCCGCAAATGGATTTCTGAGCGGGAGCTCCCCCCACCTCTTGGTGAGAAGCTGAAAAGATGATTCCTCTTGGTTATTGCTGTCTAGCGCTTGTGAAAACATGCGAGTGGCTTAGTCTAACTCAAGAGGCCAGTGGGTGCTCAGTCAGGTCTGGGCTCTCGGTTTGGGTTCCTCCCCTGCCCAAGTAAGAGAGGTGTGGGGGCTGTTCCCCGCCCCCCTACGGAACGTGCCCTCTTCCCTAACACACCTGACAGATTCTCTTCCACACATGCCGGCCCGGCCCCTGGGACCACACCACACAATGAGGCCCACACCTGCAAGAATGTCTGTAAATCCCGGGGCTCTGCACAGGGCGGCCAGATTGCAGGGAACAGCAGCAGATCCCAGGATAAAAGCAGAAAGCCATCCTGTTGACAGTTCATTCCTGTTTCTCCCCCAAATCTATCCACAACAGAACTGTTAAGCTCATGTTTCCTCTCCTGTTGCAAACAATTGTAAAAATGATTGGTATCTGCCCTCACCATAGAGCCCATAGAGCCCGTCCACTTCATCCCCAGGCTAAATCTTTCTAGAAGGGCCACATGTGTGAAAAACAGGCATTCCCAAGACGCACAGATAATGGTTACTCTTAGAGACCCTAATCACTCAGCTCAGAGTAATGCAAAGCCTGACTCACCTAACTGCCGAGAGTCCGGAGAGGGGGAAGCCCCCAGCAGACTCAGGGCTGGGCACCTGTGGGCAGGGAATGCTCAGGGCTGCCTCTGGAGCCTGGGCAGAGCTACAGGGAGTCATTCCAGCGCTTGACCTCCCCTAAGGAGTCCTCTGGCTTCCAGCAATGAGTCTCTCCTGCCTATGTCCAGAGCTCTAAAACCTCTTTGCAAAGCAGAAGCTGTGGGGGGGAGAGGAGGGGGCAGTGCTGTGGGAGCGTGGTCTAAGGAAGAGAGTTCAGACAGGGCCAGGATGCCTGGTTCCACTCCTGGCTTTGACACGGACTAGCCATGCCCTCCAGGAAAAACCTTTGCCTTCCCGGGCTTTGCTCCTCTCATCTGGGCAACTGGAAGAGAAGGCATCCAGGGCTCCGCACAACTGACCTCTCCCTGAGTGAGAAGGGCAGATGGAGAGATGCTTAAGCCAGAAAGCATCAAAGAGCCCATCGCCAACAGCCAGTCCCCGGCTAAGCCAGGGGGCTAGCATCTGCAGCGCAATTTGGCCTGGGTGGGTGTGTACACACAGAATTGCAGGGGCTGGTGCTGTTAACTAAAGAGGAAAACACCTTCTGCCCCTGAAGGGACCCAGAACTGAGGTACAGATCTTTTTTTTTTTTTTTTAAAGGAAGGTACCACCTATGATGAAAATACCTTTTATCTCCCTTATATCCTTGTCTCCCCGCGCCCCAGGCAAGTGAGTTAATTTTATTGGAGGATCCATCCCTCCCACACTCTCATTCTACACGGGGTGGGGCACAGGTCCCATCAGGCCTTCCCCTGCCCAAGTAATCGGCTCAGAGGAGGGCACATGACCAAAGCTGCCCAATCAGAGTGGGATTGGATCTCCACTAGGTACGTACGCTGGGACAAGGATTCTCCATCCAGCTCATGGGACCAAATAAGAAAGGAAGTGGGAAGACTTTGGCTGCAGCCATCCTTTAAACCATGTGGGCCTGTGAACAGAACTTTGCTTAAAGGAATCAAAGAGTGGGGGAGAAAAACACTCTGTGTCTGGCTCAAACCACACCTGATCTACCCACAAACTACTAAGCTAGAGAATATGAAGGGAAAAACCCACATAACCCCTCAAATTCCTAACCTTTCTCTGAAGAGATCTAAAGAAACCCACCCCAAGCACATCCAGCCAGTTCCCAGGGTTGGCAATGGATTCGTTCAATCATCTACTGATTTAACAAATATTCACTGAGAGTCAATGCTGTGGTCAAGGCACAGTCCCTGCCTTCAGAGCTCTCAGAATGGGGGATATGACCTCACGGATTAGCAGTTTGGCTACAGTGTAATGTCAACTCAAACATTCTCACCCAGTGAAAATCAAGGCAGGCTTCCTGGAGGGTGGCTAAAGGCAGCCACCTACCCAGTTGGGTTTAGAATGGACAAGCCCTTTGCTAAGTCCTCTCAGCAGTCTTCAAAGCAACCCTGAGCCAGCAGGTGGACTGGGATGGCCATCCCCACTTTACAGAGGAAGTGGCAGAGACCAAGAGATGGCTAATGACCTATTCAGGCTCACACAGTAGGTTTGGGGCTAAAGAGGGAGAAGAATCAGGTCTTACACATCCCACTTATCATATGTCACATCCTTTCTGACTTGGCCTCAGAAGGACAAAGATCGGCCATCTGCCCCAGAGGATGTGTAGGGTCTCCCAGGAAGGTGTCAGGGGAGTCGGGCAGGCCATGCACCTGCTGGCCAGGGAGAGGGCCTGGTGTGCCCACTGCCACCACAGCAGACCTTCTGGAAGTATGACAGACCCAGGCCAGGCACCACATAGGCCTTCATCATCAGTGGGGTCCTGCCATTGGAGGGAAAGCTTTCTAGAGTCACAAGTACTTCACACAAAGTCTTTAGCGGAGCCCTGACCAGCCGGCTGCATTCATTATGGTCCATGAGGATGGCAAAGGGTTTGTGGTCACCAACACCAGAGGAAGGGATATGCCCCAGACTCATCCCTACACACAGTCCTTGCTCTGAGAGCAGTGAGGTCCATGATAAAGATGGAATTATATCCTCTCTTGCCTTTGTTTTCACATGACCTAACCCAGTTCAAGTGCATATAAAAGCTATTAAAAGAGATTGAGAGTATGAACTTTGGAATCGAGAAGTCCTAAGTTATACATAGTGATAAAGATATTGTGTTTATACACAACAGAATATTACTCAGCCATTAAAAAAAATAAAATCTTGCCATTTGCAACAGCATGGATGGATCTAGAGAGTATAAAGCTACATAAAATAAGTCAAAGATAAACACCATATGGGGGCACCTGGATGGCTCAGTTGGTTAAGCATCTGCCTTTGGGTCAGGTCTTGATCCCAGGGTCCTGGGATCGAGCCCCTGCGTCAGGTTCCCTGCTCAGTGGGGAACCTGTTTGTCCCTCTGCCTGCTGCTCCCCCTGCTTGTGCTCTCTTATTCGTGTTATCTCTGGCAAATAAATATATAAAATCTTCTTTTAAAAAGACAAATACCATATGATTCCACTCATATGTGGAATGTAAGAACAAAAAAATGAACAAAGGAAAAAGAGATGAGAAACACAGACTCTTAAACACAGAGCAATGGTGGTTGCTGGGGGGAGCTCATGGGGGGGATGGTTGAAAGAGATGAAGGGGATTAAGCATACACTGATCATGATGAGCTCTGAGTGATGTAGAGAAGCACTGGATCATCATATTGTACGCCTGAAAACAATATAACACTGTATGCTAGTTATACTTGAATTAAAAAAAAAAATTCCTGAGTTTGGGTACACTTACTAAGCTGTGTATTATGTATGCTCCTTTAAACAATATTAAGATCAAGTAATAACCAAAGTAAGTCATGATTTCTTTTTTTTTTTTTTTAATTTTAATTCAGTGTAGTCAGGATTTCTAAAACTCAGTTTCCCTATCTGTAAAATGGAGCTAACATCTATCTCCTGGGGCTCCTAAGGCACACGTCAAGCACAGAGGAATGCATAATAAATGTCAACTCAACAGCAGAACTGATACAAAGGGAAGACCATCTTTTGATTATTAGGACTATTCCCACACACAGATGGCCACTCTCTGTCCCCTGATGATAGACAATAGCTACAAAAAAATGGAAAAAAAAAAAACTGGAGACCCCTTCATTGAAAACAAGGGACAAAGAACTACAGACTAAAATATCCTCCCTTCCCTCAAAGCAAAACACAAAAAAGATAATTTCACAAAAGCAGCCCATGGCCCCTATAGAGCTCCAGACACCATGGCTAGAAGCCTGTGACCTTCTCCATCAGAAGTGTCAAGGCCAGATCTCAGGACCCTAATTTTCTCTCCCTGGGAGGGGGCTCCAAACCACTCATAAGGGGTCTCTCAACACTCCAGGTCCCTAGAGTCTTCAGGCTGCCAGCCCTAGGACACCATACTGCAATTGTGCACCCTCTGACACTCCCAACTCCACAGCCGCATTCCCTCAGACCAAGCATCAGAAGACCTGTTAGGTTTTCCCACAGAAGCCCTGTAGAGGCCTCTCCTTCCAGCCTTCTCGAAAGCAGGCCTGACAGGCCATGGTTCCAGCCTCCTGAGACTCCTCCTGAGGGACTCCAGGGACTGGAGGAAGGCAGGCAGAGGTCAGCCAGTTCCCAGTGGGACCAAGGGCTCAGCTGTGGAGCCCAGAGCATGATGGGAGGGTAGCCCTGTGGACTTAAACTGCAATTCACAGACCACACATGGCCAGGCCCTGGGAGGGCAGGTCACAGTCTTCGTGGCCCAGGAGGGCTGACTCTGGCTCAAACACCCAACTTGCCTTGTTTCTCTTCACACTTTCCCAAGAACAGGCAGTTTCAGATTCCAGGCAGCCTAAAATCCTACCGTTCTCCTCCTCTTGGCCCCTCCTCAGCTATGCCCCTGCAGCAAGCTGAGCTTCTCAGGAAAGCAGCCCCACCGGCCCTGCCCCTCACCAGAAGCCGTCTGTTCCTCAGCCCAGAATACAGCCCCAGAATACACCCCCAGAATACAACCCCAAAATACAGAAGCAGCCCCCAAAGTCTGTTCCATCTACTCCACGCTGGGCATATCTGGGCCCCTAAGATGACCACACACGACCCCAACCCTCAGGAGCTCACAGGGCAGTGTCACCAAGGCCAGTAATGTGCCAGCCACTGCCACAAGAGTGCCTCCCCTGTGCCAGTCACACCACCACGTGGGTCTTGAATCTTTAAGCTCCTGCATCTGCGAGGTCAGCACAATGTTCCTCTGATACAAATATATAATAGGTGGACAGCTAACATATCTCCCCAGGCACATGAAGAGATCAGGGACAGAGCTGAAATAGGAATCTAGGCTGGTCTGTGCACAAAGAACAAGACTTCAGGGCTGATGGGGTGCCTGGGTGGCTCAGTTGGTTAAGCGACTGCCTTCAGCTCAGGTCATGATCCCAGGGTCCTGGGATCGAACCGCGCATCAGGGGCTCACTGCTCAGCAGGAAGTCTGCTTCTCCCTCTCCCACTCCTCTGCTTGTGTTCCCTCTCTTGCTCTGTCTCTCAATCTATAACATAAATAAATAAAATCTTTAAAAAAAAAAAAAAAGAAGAAGAAGAAGACTTCAGGGCTGGCTCTTTGCAGACCACTTTCACTGTGATCTGCTCAACACTGCTCTTCAACAGTGACCAATAGTCATCGTAACTGACCCCAACTGAGAAATACACGCTGAGCACTTTCTAAATGCTTCACGTGCATTAACTCACTTAATTCTCATAACAGCCCTAGAAGGAGGATCTTCTCTGATCCTTGATTAGACAGGAAGAGCAAGCAACAAGCCCAAGGGCTCCCTATCGGTCAAGGGCAGGGGCAGTATTTGAACCAGGCAGTCTGGCCCCCACAGCCTGCTCTGACCCCCCACAGCCTGCTGCCACCCACAGACTCGGGGTCTCATCTTGGTTCTAATACCTGCAGTCTCCCATGTTGGTGAACATCTTCTGATATACACCAAACACAAGTTTCTCGAGGGGCCTTCTGGAGGCATCAGTACCGCTGGTCATACACAGACCACACTCCAGGAGAAGCCTGGGTAGGAGCCCCATAGCTCTCGCACTGGCCCTAGGCAGACAGCAGCCTGATGCCTGGGGACCCAGGGCCCCCTGGAGCAGAGAAAGCAGGAAGGAGGAGGGAGCACTAGGGGCTCAGATGGAGAGCAGACCCTCAAGGCACTTGAGCTCCATACCCAGTGTGTTCTGCCCCATGAGGGCCTTGCTGGAATTAGTGGGGTCCAGAATGAGCCCAGAGGGACAGAGGCTTTGGGGCCAGCCTGCAGCTCTTGCCCCGGCACCTCCCCCAGAGCAAGTCCCATCACCACCACCCCTCCCTCCAGCTGTTTCCACAGCAATGGGAGATGGTCCTCTAGGTAGACAAAGAACTGTTTTTCTTTCTCAAAAAGCTCCCCTAAAATAAGACACCCCTGCCTGTCCTCTATCCAGGCATCTGTTAAGCCTTGAAGACCAGTCACATCACCCAAGCAGACCTCTCTGCCCCCTCTAGCTGAGGCAAGGTGTCACTTCACCCCACAAGAGGTACCACCTCTGTCCTTCCCCGGCAATCCCACGGCAACATCCATGGGTCCGCTTCAGGGAAAGAAGAAATCGGACACTCTGGCAAACACACCTGCTTTGTCTGCCCCCTCCACTGTTTCCTGGCTCAGAGACTGCCCGAGGTGGCCCCTTAGGTCATTCTTCGGGGAGCTGGTTGCTAGCAGACACACAGGACATGGCTAGGCTGCTCCTGGAGAACAGCTAACATGGTCAAGAAGACAGGAACAGGTTTACGCGGGAAGAAACGGGGCTTTCAGAGACCAGCGTCCCAAGTTTTACAGTTTTCACCCTCCACGGACACACCGATGGTCCTGGGTGTCCTTTCGTTCTTCAGCTTCGACACCCATTTTCTCTCAATATGCTTGGCAAAAGCCTGTTCCCTGAGCTCTCCATGTAGCCCTTCTCACAAAGATTCCATTCCCCACCCCCCAAAAAAAACTATTCCCACAGCCCCCAACCTGAAGCTGAATGCTCCCCAACAACCCACCTAGTGAAGGAATCTGTCCCTGTTGGCCATATGTCCCCAAACCACACACCTAAAGATCCAGAAACGCCCTGGATAATGCCTTATATCAGAAATCGCTCTCACACGGGCGTCTTCTTCCAAAGCAGCACCAGCACTTTCCCTGTCACAGCTCCTGTCCTTCCGAGCCCCAGCCTGAGCGTGGAGATGCACCGTGCCTCTGCCTCACTGCGCTCTCACAGCACACACACACCCAGCCCGGCCAAAGGGCTCTCCACCGGCTGCTTCTCAGACATGCGCTGGCCGTACTGCTGTCTGCTTTGGAGCTCGGATCAGATAATAATGGTCAGGGCTGGGGCGCCTGGGTGGCTCAGTGAGTAAAAGCCTCTGCCTTCGGCTCAGGTCATGATCCCAGGGTGCTGGGATCGAGCCCCACATCGGGCTCTCTGCTCAGCAGGGAGCCTGCTTCCTCCTCTCTCTCTGCCTGCTTTTCTGCCTGTCAAATAAATAAATAAAATCTTAAATAATAATAATAATAATAATAATAATAATAATAATGGTAGGGGCAGTGGGGGGCAAAGTAAGAGCTTGACGCCTGTGAAAGACATTGGTAAGGTGGGGGAGAATATCCCATGGTATCCACTCCCTGGAAACCGCCAGAGGAAAGGTACAGTGTGGCCTCAATTCCATCATGCAACTCGTGCTGCAGCCCCACCTGCCCCTCTTGGAATGAGGCTCTTAGCTTGGACAGGGCAGAGCTGGCCCACACTCTCCTCTGTCGGCACAGCTCACAGGCCCTTCCCCACCAGGAAAAAAAAAGCCTGCCCAGCCCGGCTTTGGACAGTGACCAGCCACATCCTGACCTGCCCTCTCCTCACGGCCCCCAACACCATCCCATCCATCCCTGGGCACAGAGAGGAAACATCGGGCCTTCAGCAAAACACCAAGGTCCCAGGGAAAAGGCCGCAGCCAAGATAGTGTCATGAAGCAGTTGCTGGTGGGAACCCACCATAGTGGCCAGAGGCATATGCCGTGTGGACAGCCCAGGGTCGGATGGCAGCTCCAACACATGAGCATTTGGTTGGGGTCAAATGGCTATTACCCACATCTGTAAAATGTGAGTGATAATGTTGACCTCACAGACTTGTGGGGTTTAAAGGAATTAATTCCTGTGAGGTACCTACACCAGTCTCTGGCCTGTCTATAAACACTGTGTTAGCCTGATGATTCTTTTACTTTTCAATTTATTATAACTTCTGGTGGCCAGAACAAAACCCCTGTGACAAATGGCCTCTGTATCCCCCACATGAAATCTTAACTCCCGTCCTAGTCACACAGTAGTACCCTGGGAGCCCTCCCTGACCTAAATGCACCTCTTTCTGTGCCTCTCTGCCCTGCCACCCTCTCCCAGCACATCACATAGCTCTGAGCACACAGCTAGGCTGGACGCTATTGGGGAACTAGCCCAGAGAGATTCCAGGTCCCCCCACACACACACACCCGTGAACTTCTGGGTGTCCTTGCAAAGTACAGCATCAAGGTTTATAACGTTCTGCCATCTCAGGAAGTCCATAAAAACACAAAGCTCGGCCAGGGAGGAAATGAAACTTTGGGCAACAAGACCGTGATCACGAACAGAGCCATGCGAACAACGCCAAAGTGTCCCTGCCTCACTTGGAGATGTCACAGGGCTGTCCCCTTGCAGTAAAAACACCGTGGGAACTCAAACGAATGCCCCAGGAATGGGCACGCGGCAACCCAGAGCGGCTCTGCTCCTTGAGACCGGCCACCTGCTAGATCATCACAGGGACCAGAGGCCGGGGGTCAGGGCTCACCAGTGCCAGCTCCACGAACACTTCCCAGAGCCGACATGCAGGCTGGAGAATTCCAGAAGGAACCGTGAGTGCCCCCACATCCACACCCCACTGTGGTCACAGAAACAGAGCCTGCCAGCGTCAAGTCCCCCCATCTGTACAGACAGGCACCTGAGTGTTTATGTGAGGTCCCACAAGCCCTTCTTTGCCAGGTGCCAGCTGCCAGCGGCAGCCACGGTTTCCACGGCTCAACAATTCCTAGAGGGAGACCATGGCAGGGGTCGGGGTAGGGGGAGGCATATCTCTCCTTTCCACCCAGGAGATGCTCCAGGGAGGCTCAGGCTTCAGGCTGAGTGGCAGCTGCCCTGAACGGCATTCTCCCCCTGCCCACGTGCCTTTACACGGGCTCTCGCCACGTGTGAGTGTCTGCATGAGGCGAACACATGCAGACACCAAGAAGAGGAAGGGAACCTCCCAGAGCCACACGCCGGCTTCTAGATTAGCGAGAGCCCAGCAAGGCCCGGAGCATGAAATCGCCGCCCCCCAAGGTCTCCAGAGGCAGGCACCCTTGGTAATAAGAACTCCACTTTGACCTTGCTGAACGCTCAGCCCACACGACCGCTCCTACGGAGTGCCAGTTAAATATGTTTCGCCAAGAAACTGCAATTCGTAGAACCCAAGGCTTTGCCATTTTTATTCAAAAATGTTTACTTCTTGTTTCCCTATTAAATATAAGCAACTTCCCGCCTTGTATATATTTGCACTACATTCACACAATGTGTTCCCCATCAACATGTGAGTTATGGGCACGGGCCCTGAAATGTTAGTTTTGTGCTAAGATAAATATTGGAATAATCTTCACTCAGCTTTTTTGAAGCAGTGAACACAGTTGGGATGGAAGGCGACAGCTCCATTTGCTGTGTGAAGTCATAGCAGGCCACGCTCTTGGGGGAAAGCGATCACAAGGGCCTCCGGCAACACTTGCACTTCCTTGGGGATCACTTTTTCTGCTGACTGAGGACCAGCACAGCTTCTCTGATGGCATGGGGCAAATGCCCCGAGCCTCTGAGCCTGGCCCTGTGAAGACCGGCCACACTCGAGGCGCCTGCCACCACCTGAAGCCCGGCCACGGTGGCCAGACCCTGCCAGGGTTTCCTCAAGACTTCACCTGAGGCTCGAGAAAGAGAAAGAGAGAAACAGAAGGGGATAGGACACAGAGGACTTACCTACGGTCGCTCTCCGGTTCCTAGGTGAGCCACGCCGGCTAGGAAAGCAATGGGCCTCTGATAACATAGCCCTGTGCCTCCCACAGGTGATTCAGCTGAGGCTCTGCCGTCTGTGGACCGACATCGTCGAGACCCACTGAGCTCAAACACACAGCACTCTCAGCTCGCCACACGGGATCCACACGAGGGCCATTTCTGGGGAAAGCCCCAGGGCTCAAATCCAGGCCACCCACAGTCAGCAGCCCACACCTGGTTCTGGCAACTCTGACCCTTCTGGTCATCTTGAGCTCAAAATGAGGCCTGGCTTGAGTCAGGCAGCTTCTCCCCGTACAGGTGACAACACTCTGAGGGCAATGATTCGAAAAAACCTGGCAGCACTTGGCAGAGCCCTCTCACCTGGATTCTTTCTCTCAAGGGCAGCCTAAACCAAATTGTGAGCGACTTGGAGCAGGGGTTGGGATCCCCATTTTACAGACGTGGAAACGGAGGCTAGCAACCCTTACCCAAGATCAAGCAGCTCATGGCCCTCTCCCCTGTCCGTGCATCATATCTGCTCAAGGGATCTGTGTCTATGAATTCCATCGAATCCCCCTGCGCTCTGGGAAGTCCAAAAAACTGCGTCCAGGGTCCGTCCCCAGTCCCGGCAGGTGACTGGGAGGTGGATTCCCAGATGTGTCCTGCCCCGCAGCACCCCTGGTCCCTCAACTATAAAACAAGGCCACTACCCTAATTATCATTACAACCGTTGCTGTCACCTGAAATGTTAGTACTTCCGGACCCCTTGCAAACCTCACCTTCTCTTCCGACCATGACCATCCTGGGAAATTACAGAGAGTTATGCCCAGCTGAGAGCTATGTATCACATATAGGAAACACCTGCTACCCCGGCCCCTTCTAGAAGTCCCTCCATGGCCCCAGCCCGGTGGCATGCACTCCCAGAAATTCTGCTGACGAGTCAGTGCAGAGCAGAGCCAGGCAACGCGTGGCAGCCCAGGAGGCTGGCGGCTTTTCCCGGCCCTAGCACAGCACGCTCGCTTCCCTGTGGGAAAACTGGAACGAGGCTGCATCTGCGCGAACAGCATTAGCTTATGATAATTTGAGCTCTGTGCAATTATTCCTATTAAATGCATGAGCAGAACACTGTAGCTGGTGGGCTGGGTTCTTGTTAAGAAAAATAAGTGGCTTTATATTTCAAACTGGAAGACATCTCTAACCAAATGATCCAAATGAATCAAGTAACTTTAGACCTTTTCTTCTTCTGCCGCGCTTGCCTCAGAAGAGAAATGTGCCTCGTTTAACCAGGACCCCGGGCCCATCCTGGTCCCGTGCTCAGCTAAACCCAGCTAATTAAATTAAGCCACAGCCACCTCATTCTTAACTGGGAGAGAGGGGGGCCCATAAATTACGCTACCCTGAGCTCCCCACAAATTGCCTCTCCCTAAAGAGGGCTTCGCCATTTGAGAAAACGCGTCCAAGGCGTTGCGTGGCGGTAGGCCCTGGTAATTGGCCCTCCCTTTGGCGCAGCCTCTCCCACTCATCCCCCAGCCAGCGGAGAAATAATGAGCCACCAAAGCTTGGGGAGGCTCAGCAAACAGGAGGAGAGAAAGGGCTGGTGCTCCAGAACCTGGGCTAGCCAGCCAGTCTTGCTCCAGCCAGCCCAGAGGGGCAGGGAGGTCTGGAAGCTTCTCCTGGGTGTGGCCTGCTGCTCCATCTTAGACGTACTGCTATCGGCACACAAGCCACACTAGCAGGTAGCCGCCTGGACAGGGGATGGTCAGCACGTCCTGTGGATACCATCGTGCACAACCCCTGGGCTGCCATGTGTCAACAGTTATGTCTGTGAACCCCAGAGGGGAGGTCCCGATGCTGAAGAGTAAATAAACCAGGCAAGGCTTCCTGGAGGAAGAGGCAAAAAGGAACAACACTTAGAACTCCTACACGGTTACCTGGAGAGGGCCCACTGTCAGAGCACTTTCACTCGGGTCTCCCTGATCCTTCCCACAATAGCCAGAGCAGGGGACAAAGTCGGGGGGGAGGGGGTTCCAAACAATGTCTCTGCCTCTCTCTATCCCCAGCCCAAGTGACTATTTTTGTGCCCAAGGCAAGGAAAAAAAAAAAAAAAAAAAAAACCTCTCCATCATTTTAGCAATGGGAGTTGCCCGCCATTATGGGCTGGGGAAATTCCCCTGGGTATGAAGGGGGATCCAGAGATGGAGAAGAGGTAAAGTAAAAATGCAGGCAGGCCTGGGATGGCAAGTTTGCAGAGCGCTAATCCCCCCTGCACCAAGGGACTGATTTTAACAAGGCAGGCTGTTTGCGAGGCGCTCTGGGTTGACTCACACGGGCTGTTGCGGCAGGCTCTTCTGCTTTGTTCTGTGTTCAGAATTTTCTTCTTGCAGGATTTCTTACCCACCACCCCCCTCCCCAAAAAAAAAAACACGATGTGAAAGCTCACCCCATTTTGGACAACTCCCAAATTTAGAGGACACTTTCTACAGGTCACTTGTCCGCACGATGCTGCCACTCAGAAAGAGGAGGGTGCGGAGGGAGACGGGGGCGGGGGGGCTGACTCTGTCCACATCTGCCTCCGCTCCCCCATTGAGCTGGGGGCAAGGACCCTGAGGAAGAGCCAGCCCTCCTGGACGCAGGGGAAGGCTGGGTAATTGGGCTCCACGGCTAGGAAATCCCAGCAGGCCACAGGGGAGCCCCGGGCAGGGCCCTCCCGCGCTGCCTTCTCCAGCAGCTCTTGCCGGGTCTGGACAATAGCTCTAATAGCGGGCATTACCGAGAGTCAGGCAGCAGGCACTGTGCCAGGCACTTTACACGCACCATTTCACCTCGGGCTCACCGCCGCTCCGAGGAGGGCTCCGCTCCCCCTCTCACAAAGAAACTGAGGCCCGGAGGAACGGAGGAGTGTGCCCCTGTCCACGGCTGACCACCAGTGGAGCTGTCTTTCCAAGGTAGCACTGACTCCCACCCCCCCGCCCCTCAGCCCCCCTGCCTCTCGGCGGGCGGGCTTCTGCTCCACCCTGTGACGGGGCTCTGGGAGGCAGTGGGTGCAGGGAAATGGGCTGGGCTGGGCTGGGCGGAACTGGTGAGCGCAGAGAAAGAAACCCAAGTGTTCGGAGAGTCCCTGCTTGCTGGGTTAGCCGGTCCCGGCATGTGACTAGGAGGTGGATTCCCAGGTGTGCCGTGCACAAAGCTGCCACAGTCCCTTAACCCCCTTTCCCCATCCCATCAGGGAGCACTACGAGACCTTCCCTGGAGCCTGAGGGGCAGCGCCTGGGGTCATGCCAGAAGCAGCTGGGACATCAGGAAGCCACTCCTCTCTGCACCACTCGACCATATCTGCCAGAGTGCTGGGGTAGGAGGCAGCCGGCTGGGCCACTCTGTGAGTCATAGAGGGGTGTGGGTGACGCCGGGAAGCCGAGCTGAAAATTGACCTTCTCCCTGAGGTCACTGCCAACCCAGTGCCAGTCACGTGGCAAGCCTTTACCAATGGCTTCCAATGGCTTAACCTTCTTCGAAGGGAGAGAGGGCAGCTGGACAGGCATGGGACGTCACCAGCGGTGGAAGATCCACCAACCCTCTCTGCCAGCAAGGAGGCCCAGGGCACAACGTCCCCCAGCGGGGCCAGCACCACGTGATGAAGGCCAGTCCCCAACACAAGTACCCATCTGCCCGCTCTCAGTTGCTAGCAGGCTGGGATGGGACGGCCACACCTTCCCCGGGCGGCATCACTTCCCTCTACCCACCTCGGTAAACACCAGCTTGATTGGCACTCACTTTGAAATCTGAATCTCCGGGATGGAAACCCAGGGTTGTAAGTGATCAGACTTTGTTAATTTTGCCAGGCATCACCCACAGGGTGTGGCCGCCATCAGCCAAACCAGCCACATCTGCTTGCATTTCATCACCAACATGGTAAAGTTTGACTTTCAGCTGACCTTGAAATTCACAAACTCCAGCAGGGGAGGGGTGGCAGTGGGGGATAGGAGCCAAGTGAAAGCCGCTAAAAGGAAGCAGAAATAAAACAAGCTGGGCCTGCCCTGTGCCCCCCAAAATTAAAACCAAATGAGCATATCAAAGGGCACTTTTCCCAGCTATTTGAGCTCCAACACTCCTCAGCTTTAATCAAGTCCCTGGGAGAGAAAGCCTCAAGTGGCTGTAATTTCCTACCTGCCTTCACCTGCACTGCTTGGACCTGAATCTGGGAGTTATTTGGGGCTGATTTTCCCCGAATGCACAAACCCTTTCACAATGGCTTCTCCCTGAGCCAAGTCCAGCTCTGTAGGCCCTGACAGAGGACGTCTGCCGGCCTGAGCTGTCTAGGCCCTGAGGAAGGCAGCAGGATGAAAGGCCGGGGTTCGTTTACCCCTAGGGGGTCTGGAAGGAGAGTACCTCTGTACAGTTCCAGGCTCGGACAGATCAGGTCCCTTGGACAAAGAGGAGGTGGGCTGCCCCAGGTCATTTGCAGGGGTGGTAGTGCTGGGAAGAGATTTTGGTCCCTCTGGGCTATTCCATGATGCCCCTGAGGCCTCTCCAGCTCTGGCATTCACACATCTACTCAAAGACTTCCGGGATGTTGGCTCCTGGGGAATCTTCCCTGGAGAAATTACAGCGTCTGTGTTCTGCTGTGAGGCCTCGGAATCCCAGAGCAGAGGGACAGCAGGTGAAGAGGAAGCTAGAACAAGTCATGGAAGCACCGTGTTCCAAGCTCCCCTGCCCCACCTACAGAAGAAGAGCTCCAAGCACTTATTTAGTGCCTACTGCATACCAGATGTTGTCATCTCATTCCTTTGCCCACAAGCCTCTGAGACAGGAACTGGGATCATTCTCATTTGATAGATTTGCTCAATGACTACATGACCCCTGGCTGTGTGTTAGGACGGGATGAGACAGCTGGGGCTCGCCTCAAATGAATGAGGCGTCCAGAGGTCCTACTCCAAGTTGGGACCTCAAGCATACCACTATCATTTATGAGCCAATACCCACAAATACTCCATTTTTTCTTTCTGCATTTGTCATCCTTCATTCTAAAGGCTACCTTTTTGACGGTGTATTCTAGGAAGCATGGAACTTCAGACAGATGCCTGTGGGCTCATCGGCCTCGGCTGGACTCCATGGCCAGTATACTGGGCTGGCAGTGGGGATGGCTGTCCTGCCATGGAATGCAGAGGCACCTGTGTCCCGTCTGCCTTGGGGCCGCTCGGCCAACACTGGCAGAGTCCCCACAGGGCATCTTAGACCAGGGGCTGGTGGCTGCATGGGTTGGCTCAGAGCCCCAGCTTGACTGAGGTCCTGTCAGCAAGAAAACCCAACCCCAGACCAATATCTTTCCAGGCTGAAGACCCAGCAGCAAGCCCAGCCCAGGAAGATCTGAGCCCTCGAACCCAGCTCTGCAGATTCTCTTCCTCTGCTTACTCACCCACACAGTCTGCCCTCCTCCTATTAGCTAGCCCAGAGCTGCGGGCCAGATGGGACATCTCAGACCCTCAGACCCTCTGCACAGAAAAGCCAACACCCAGAGCAATCAAGGGACTCAGCCTCTTGAGGTGGTTCTGTCCTATGGGCTTCTGACCCCAAGTCCTCTGCTACTTGCAATGTACATCCCTGGCAGGACAAGGGGCACAGACTTTGATGTCAGCAGGTCTGGCTGCAGATTCTGCTCTGACCTTAACCTCTCCGAAGTCCTATTCCCTCGTGTGTAAAGCAGGGATACTGAGGGGTGGCTGGGTGGATGGGTAAGCTGCCGACTCTTGATTTCGGCTCAGGTCAGGATCTCAGGGTCATGAAATCAAGTCCCACTTCGGGCTCTGTGCTCCGCAAGGGAGTGCTTGAGATTCTATCTCTCCCTCTGCCCCTCCCCACCTTGCATTCCCGTTCTCTCTCTCTCAAATAGATAAATCTTTAAAAACAAAATGGGGGTACTAACCAGGCAGTGGGGTGGGGTGAGCCAAGCAGCCCACCTTGGAGAAGAGCTGGGAGAGGGCAGAGGTTGCAACAGGTGTGCAAGAAGGCTAGGACACCTTCCTTGGGAAGGAAATAAGAGCAAAGCAAGTGCAGGGTTGGACCTGTCAATGAATGAGGCTTGTACACGGCACATACCTGGTACACCACTGGCTCTGGTAGGGGCTGCAAGAGAGGCCCCGAAGGGGTGAGACAGAGTAGCAACAAGCATTAAGTACCTACCAAAAACACGTGAGATGACAGGGGGGCAACCAAATGCATAAAGAGCACTGTCTAGCCCAGGGGAGCTACCGAGGGCCAGCCTGCCCCACAGGACCTTGAACTCTACACTGAGGTTCATTTCCATGGCTGGCCCCAGGGCCCTGTGCTCCTTGGCCAGCTCTTGCCTTCAGACGACAACATGGACCCAGGAGGTGTCTCCACGTACTAGGTCACCTCGGCCCACCCCCAACACAAGCCCCTGCCACACTCACAGAACACATCTATGCACTCGAGGTCCTGCCCGGGGCTCTCCCAGTCCTGAGGCTGCATGGGGTTGGGGGATGGGGAAGGAGTGGAGGTAAGGACATGGGGGCAAGCAGCGATCCTGTTAGTCAAGACAACAGATAGCGACCCAAGAGGCCTCACACACATCCAACCAAGCAAGACGACCACTCCCCGGTCAGGAGTCCCTGCAGGGCTGCAGGGTCCCCGGGGCGGATGGACAGCTTCAATCCCACAAGGAAGTGACACTGAAATAACCCAGAGGAGCAGGAAGCCAGCTTCTCCCTGCCCTGTGAACCCCCAGTGAAGCACGGCCCCTGTGACCCTAAACAGAACCACACGGGACATGGAACAGTCCTGTCCCAGGTTCACGTCCAAAGCCTGGCACTTACCAGCTACAGGTAAGACCCTGAGTCACAGCTTCTTCACCTGTGAAAGGGCAGGGAAGAGTGCACAGGGTTCCCCCAGGGGTGTCGCAGGACCCCTTTCGTGTGCCTGAGTCCTCTGCTGCCAAAAGTCTTCTTGGGGACAGAAAGTCCCTGGATCCAGAGTGTAATGCTGAATGGTCCCAGAGCGGGGACGGTTCTCCTTTACAGGGTGAGCAGGAGTCAAACCAAACAACCTTATGTGGGGTCCATAACGTGGTCACTAAGTGTGGGGGAATTCCTGATCAGGAAGGAAGCCGGAGCCCCGCCTCTGGGATGAGGGTCAAGGGGAGCATCTTTGCCCAGGTGCCACCAGGACCATGTTCTTGCTTTGGTTAGACTCCCTTGGGGGAGAAGGACGTGCTCTCTCAGCCCTCAGCGAACAAGGCCACACCTGCCAGGACCTCCGTCCTCAGGCTGCAAACCAGGGCCCAACATGCCACAGAGCAGAGAGCCTGCTGCCCGCAGCCCCGCTCACGCAAGGGCTTCCTGACAGCTATTGGCAGCGCCTCTATTACCCGAGGCCGGGCTGGGGGAGGGGAAGGAGGAAGAAAAGCCAATTTTATTTCCTGGGGAGAAACGAGATTGCCGCTGACAGCTGTCCGTAGGAAGGCGAAGGCTCGTGCCCGCGTAATCTAAACTAGAGCAGCCTGGGTCTCCCCTCAACCCAGAAATGAGCTTGTTAGAAGAGCCTGGATCCTGGCCGTTTCCCTTGACAGCTTCCTTCCCCTAATACACGCAGCAAATTGGCAACCTGTCCTCGGGCATTTGCATCCAGAGTCCCTGGAGGGAGATATCTCTATTATTCTGTTTTGGATAAAGGAGGCCGTTTGAGATGACAGGTAGCAAACGCCTCTTTAATAAAGCACGCAAGCAGCCACAGAGAGCCAGGCGGTGGAGAGAGGCTTGACAAATAGGTAGATTTGCAACCCGGGAGCATTAGCAGGGCCAGCCAGAGCGGGGAGCAAGGGAATGTCAGGGGCTGAGAGCTAAATCACCCCTTGTTATTCTGATTTAACCATCTCACGGCTGGAGCCCCTGTCCACACCCCTCCAAGAGACAGACTCAAGACACGGACGCACCAATGGCTTTCCAGCCCAGCGTGCACAGGCTGCAACTTGCTTCTGTGAGCTCATCGCCTGCCGTGGTGTGGCACTGCTTCCGTACGGGCTCGCAGATATTTCCAGAAGGGTCCCTGCCCTTCCCTCATCTCCAGTTCAGTCTCTACAGCCTTTTTTTTTTTTTTTTTGCAACTACCTCCATTTTAAGAGAGATAAACATTTACTCCATGTTAAATGCGTCTCACCCTATGTATCGTCCCAAGTCACAGAAGCTCATTGCCCTCCCCTCTTCCATTCAATTCTCTCTCCTCAGGCTCTAGCTTCTCCTCTGTGCTTAATCTGAAAGAGCTGGGCCTAGGACGTTGGGTTCTGTCCAGCGATGTGCAGGCAAACACTTAACAGAGAAAATAAATAAAAACCTGATTTGGAGTGTTTGCCGATTTCTGTGGTGTAAATACTCACACTGGGGCTGACTCCAAGCTTCCTGGGGGGATGTCACTGAAGTCAGCTGCAAAGGAGGACACACAGCCGGTGTGGATGCTGGCCCTAGCACCCTGCGGGCTCTGTTTCTCTTCCCCCGAACCC
Source organism: Mustela nigripes (assembly GCF_022355385.1). Lineage (NCBI taxonomy): Eukaryota > Metazoa > Chordata > Mammalia > Carnivora > Mustelidae > Mustela > Mustela nigripes. The sequence continues at coordinate 72,642,953 of NC_081568.1, read as the reverse complement.
CGGCCACAGTCCCCATGCACACTGGGATCTGCCCACGTGGACTAGACGGATTTGCACGGGTAACACACCAAGAACTCTTCACCGCTGACGGTTCCAATCCCCGCGATATCACCGGAGAATATCCACGTGATGTAGGAACAGTCTGTAGCTAGGCTGCTCCTGAGCTTCTGCCCTGGGAAATGGCAATCCTGGGTCATGTGGAAGCTGTGGGTTACCTGAGGTGAGGTAACCCACAGTCCCTGAGAAGGAGGCCAATTCAAAACAGCAGGAAAGCAAGAGTGTGAGCGGGCCGCCGGTGTCGCAAGCAGGCTCTGGCCTCAGAACATACTTCGTGATGCCCTACGACCCTGATGTGACCCATAGAGACCATGCTGTAGAAGAAATTCCAGCAACTAGGTGGACACAGGACTGTGAGGGTCCCCTGACCCGTGGTGTTGTGTCTCTATGCAACCCCCATGTGCCTACTTCAAATACTCCGAGAATCAGGCAAGACTGTTCTCATGGGAGAAAGCACTCTTGGGGATCATGTGCTCATAGTTGACATGACTGTACACACTGGCCAAAGTCAGCAAACACAGTGTTGGGGTGCATGACCAAAACCCGAGGGGATGGTCCCCCTGCAAAAAATGGGAGTGGGATCGCTGTTTGCCAGGTCATTTTCTGCAGAACTCCATTTCGATGGGATAGTCATCAGGGCTGTGGGCCAGAGAGGCTCTGATGCATTGGACAGAAGCAAGACTAGACAAAGCTGCCTCAGTTTCCCTACTGCATGTCTCTGTGTAATCCTGTCCTTGAGTAATCTCCAAGAGCCAAGGTAAGATGCAGTGCTTCCCAAACTTACTAGACCCTGAAACCTTCCTCCCACACGGCGCCTGCCATGACCAGTGATCCATAAAGCATGTTTGATGAAGGCTGAGGAAGATCTCATGGCTACGAGGCCCTGCCAGGACACCAAGCGGAAGGCGAACCTGCCCGCCCCCGTCCCCACCAAAGGACAGTCACCAAGAGGAGAAGCTGCTCTAGAGACGCGGGAATAAGATGCTAAGCCCAGGATCCACTCCAGATCCCACAAATAGGCTTGAACAGGCTTGGGCAAAGCATGGATTATGTAAATACGTATTTGGGGACTTTTTAAACACAGATTATTCACCCAATTAACTCTAATGGCCCCTCAGAGCTGAGAGAGACGATTGTGTAAACATGTGGGGCAGAATGTGGCCTCAGCCCCAAGATTTCCTCAAAAGACGGGGTTTACAAGTCCCCCATAAGAGTTCCCTCTGGGCCCCAACTTGGCAGATAAGTTCATTGCCCGGAAGGGAATTCTTGCCTAAAATATGAAAGGGTAAGAGTAAAAGGAAGGATCCAGCTCCCTTTAAGCAAGCAGGGAGCTCTCTGGGTACAGATTTTATATATTTTTTCATTTGCCATAAAACATACATTGTAAGACACAGAATATCTGGTAGCCTCTGGTAGTCTCACTCTCTCTCAATACAAGGAGGAATTGTAGATTTGTCTCCAGCAGCCGCTTACATTCACATATTCTGTTTCCCTCTGGATACAGCACAGCCGGGGGACAGGCAGACCCCGGGCCTACACCAGTGAGGCGGCGGGACCCCCACCCTGGATGGCTCTGCTGAGACCCAGGAGGCCGAGCACCCCGGCCCCAGCATGAAGCTCAGGAGAAGCTGGGCCTCCTCGCCAACACAGACAGCCATGGAGACCAGGGGACACATCCAGAGTTGAGTCTGCTAACTGACGAACAACGAGGGGCTAATTTTACAACCTCAACTAGGACCAAGTCTTCTGGAATCCTCCTGGGCCCTAAAAGGCCGAATGGAGCCCTGTAGTCTGAGATCAGCTCCGGAGTCTGGCGGGGAGATGAGTTGAGGGCTGGTCTTCCCTTGCCCCCCAACCCACTCTCTGTGCATCCATATGTCATCCTCTCACAAGACCCAAAGATCTGGAGGAGGCATTGTTTTTCCTTCCTCCCTCTCTCACTGCCCATGCCCCACCCACCAGCACACTGACCCACCTGACTCTAGAAGGTCTCCATGGCTGCCACCCCCACGCCAAGCAGCCACGGCTCTCCCGGGCTCAGCTGCCCTCCTCGCTCTTCTCCCAGGCTCCTCTCGGTCCTTCTCAGTCTTTGGTCTGTTTTGAGGGGTGCAAAGGTGACATGTCTCTCCCACAACCACAGAGAACTGCTCCTACTACTCTTAGGATGAATACATGAACACAGCTCCTGCCCGACTGGGTCCCACTTACCCTGTTGCTTCCCTCCGCCTAGAACTTTCTTCCTGTCTTTTCCACATCACGTCCCAGCCACCAGAGCTCGGCGTGAGTGGCATTCCCTCCCAGAAAGGAGTATGGACTGACTCTCACAACCCTTGGTACCACACATTCCAGCAAAAGTCGTTCCCCGTGCCCAGCGCTCGGCCCACGGTAGGTGCTCAGGAAACATTTTTCCGAGTGAGAGGCCTTTTCGGAGACAACCAGGGGACGGGGCACCCACGGGCCTCGCACTAAGAATGGCAGCAGACGAAGGGGGAGAAGCAAGGGCAGGCACATCCTCCCTCGGCTTAGCCCTCCCATCAGCCCTGTGAGGTCAATGCTGACGTGTTTTGGAAACAGACCCTGAGAAGTAACACGCACAGCTGTGAAGTGGTGAAGGCAGGGTATGAACCCACATCTAGCGGACTCCAAATCCCACGTTCTTTCTGCTGCAGGGTTCTGCCGGGGAGTCTAACCGGGATGCCGGGGAATCAGTCATCCTGAGCCCAGAGGAGGCAAGGATGGTCCAAGCAGAGAAATCAGCATGAGCAAATGCCTGGCGGCGGGAGGGAGGCCGCCAGCGCATGTGGGAAAAAGAAGAGGTTCAGGGAAGCTGGAGGAAGTCCTGGAGAACACAGAGCCGAAGCAGCCGGCGGAGCCTGGGGAAGCCTTGCCAGCCACGGGGGCCTCAGTGTTATCTGGGATGGTGGAGAGCAGAACGGAAACCTGTCCCCCATGCTGGGGACCGTCGCCAGCTGCACTCAGGTGAGCCCAGTGTAGACTGAGCAGACCAGCCTCACATCACCAGGTCCAGCCCAGAAAGGCCAGGCAGGCATACAAACAAAAGGCAAGCGCTATACACCTCTCTCTCTCTCTCTCTCTCTCTCTCTCTCAAAAATGGCCCCCAGTTAGAAGCCCTTGAGAATTCAAGGGAAAACATGTCCCACTCCTAGTACAGTCTTCTGAGAGCTCCCAGGGCTGACTAGAACAAAGATCCAGGCCCAAAGAGTGTGAGAAGGAACTGCATCCCACGGCCTAATGCCAAACCCCTCAGCCCTCCTATCCAGGAGGCCTTCCAGGTGGAGGGAGCAGTTAAGTTCTGATGCAGCCCCTCCTCTCACCCACCAACCAAGGGCCCTCTCCCCCTGCACAGCACATAAAGCACAGCCAGGTTCACAACAACAGGGCCCCATGAGCTCACCAGCCCCTCATCCTCAGTATTTCTCTCTGATGTGTCCCCCCATGGCTGTCTCAGGTCAAAACCGCCCACAGGGTACATGAGCCCACCTTACCCCACGGAATAGCCTAGCCCCTACTGCTCTCTCGGGCCTGAGAGTACTTCCGTCGGTGTTAATGTACAGGCTAACTCCAGACCGACCAGGCAACCGACATTTCCTAGGAGCCTACTATGCACCATGCATTGATGAGGAGATAAAGTGGTGTGAAATACGGGGCGCCTGGGTGGCTCAGCCAGTTAAGTGTCTGCCTTCAGCTTAGGTCATGATCCCAGGGTCCTGGGATTGAGCACTGCATCGGGCTCTCTGCTCGGCAGGAAGCCTGCTTCCTCCTCTCTCTCTCTCTGCCTGCCTCTCTGCCTACTTGTGATCTCTGCCTGTCAAATAAATAAATAAAATCTTTTTTTTTTTTTTAATGGTGCGAAATACAGGATTACTGCCTCATTCAATCACCAAGATTTCATCTCATGAAAGAATTATAGCAATACAAGCTATAAGGGAAAGTGTGAGTATGTGCAAAAATACTATATGAGTGACGGAGAAGATGCCATTGGCCTTCAAAAGAGGGAGAACAGTGGACCTTTGGATTGGGTCAGGGAGAAAAGACTTGACGGAAGAGCCAGAGGAAGATCCAAGCTGAGCCCTTGAGATGAGTCAGCATGGTGATGGGTGATAGAAAGGGAGCTGGCAGGATGGCTGGGCAGAGGGGCCCAGGCCAAAGCCCAAGAGACAGGACTCCCCAGACTAGGATGCAGAACTGAACCCACAGACCGTAGCCAAGTGACTCTGTGACTTGGCGCAGACAGCGCTGTGGGGACATGGCTGTCCCAGAAATTAACGGCTCCACACACACACGTGTGTGTGTGTGTGCATGCGTGCACAAGGACACACACCCTGCACACTGCACCACTGGCCAGTAATGACTCAAATCTGAGGCCAGGGCACTTCTCCTGTGGGAATCAGCCTGCGGGAATACTTGAAAGAGCTACCAGGAGGTGCCAATCTCCACACCTATGCTTATCAAGTCCTGTAAAACTCCCCAAGTGTCAGGCATGAAGACCATTGAAACAGGAGGGCCTGGAGGAGAAGCTTCAGCACGCCAGCCTCCCAACTCTTCCTACAGCTGTTTAGCAAGGCCTGTCCTCAGGGCTGTCCCAGAGTTGCAGAGCGGGCTGGGGTTTTACCTAATATCTTCCTACCACTGTCCCTGGCAGCCAAAGGCTGTTTCAGCTGTGCTTCTTACCCAACGGGCCTCTTTACGGGCTGTGGATTTCAGAGTGTATCCAAGATCACCACCATATGGAGACCTTCTTAATCTACACATGGCAGGAGTGGACTGTGCGACCAATAAGGACCTGTCTGTTCTATAGCTCTAAGACCTGAAAGAATCCTGTAATTCCTCCACTCAGCATTGGGGCAAGAGTTTACCTGGGCATGAGCCTGACCCACTTATTTCTCCGAGGAGACCGCCAGCCAGCCCTGTCTGAGGCAGAATCTTATGTAACCGCTCCGAGACAGGGCACAGATAATCCCATCACCATGCCAACAGGCCAGCTCTCTCATGACACTGCTCTGGGGATCCAAGGTCAGCGAGCTGAGAGTCAGTCCCAGATCTGACTGCCCTCTAACCACGACAGGTTTGGGGCAAGTCTCTGCTCCCCACAGTCTCTGTTTTCAGTGATGGGACGTAAGAGCCAGTTACCTTCCAGCTGACACTCTCGCAGCCCCATCTCCCATGTGCTGTGGAGAGTGTGGAGCGGGGTCACGTTGGGCAGGTCAGAGACGTGAGAAGGACCAGACTCAGAGCCACACACCACTAGGTTTGATTCCTGACTGATCCCACTCACTACCTTTTTGAACCTGTCGAGGTCACTTAGCTGGCAAGCCTTGTTGACCCTGGGAACATTAGGACTATACTCCATAGAGGGTTGGGAAACATTTAAGACAAACTATATAAAGTACCGGAAACACAGTAGGAACTCAATATTCGGTGATTATTATTCAAAGCACTTTCATAACCAGAACACAAGCAAACCAATGGACAAGGAAAAATCCATAAACAGATGCAAATACCGATAGGAATTTAGTATATGACATAGGTGGCGTTTCTAGTCAGTGAGTCAGTGGCACTGAAACGGATTTTCTAACAAATAGTGTCAAGACAATGGATTGCTGCTTTTTGTTGGTGGCAATGTCAGGGGAAGGAATGCTTAGACCTATACCTTTGTCCTTAAACTATAAAAAACTCTGGATGGAGCATGGATTCAAATATAAACTATAAAAACTTGCAAGTTCTAGAAGAAAACACAGGTGAATAGTTTTAAAATCCTGCAGGAAAAAGGGATGGTTTTTCTTTTTTTAAAAAAAAAAAAGAAGAAGAAAAAGCCATAAAAACCTAAAACTTCTAATTTAAAATCAATTTATGGTTAAATGAACATCAAGACAAGACAGAAAACAAAGTTACTTGTCAACAAAGGTTTATGAAGGGCCTGTCGGGCATGCTGAGTACCACTTGCTACATTCCTAACATTCAAAGAGCTCTCAGTATTCAGTTCTTTAAAATGAGCCCCCAGTAGAAAAATGAGCTAAGAACGTCAACAGGCAATTTGTAAAACAAGAAATTTTAAAAATGGCCCCTAAGAATCAAGTCAATGCAAACAAACACAATATATCATTTTTCCACTACCATAGTGGCAAAAAATAAAAACATTAAGCAAACCCAGGTTGCCTGGAGGGTGGAGAAACACACCCTCATGCCTCGTGTGTGCCCTCGGAGGGTGACAATTTGGCATTAGGCATCGAAATGATACACGGGCATTTTGATCCTCCAAAGAGAGTTATCCACAGAGACGGTCACCAAAGTTTGTTTATAACAAAGAAAAACTGGAAACAACCTAAATATGCATGAAGGGAAGACTTGCCAAGTCAGTTGTGATATTCAGAGAACACTCTCCCTGCCTAAACTAGCCAGAGAGGTGGGAAGCCCAAGGCTCCTTCGTGAATGTCACAAGAGTGGTGGCACAATGTAATCTAGAAGGGGAGGGCATGTTTGAGCACGACCCTTGGAAAACAATGGAACAGCTCAGCTTTGCCCACTGTGTGAGGGATGGCGTGATGAGGGGGAGGCATCCACTTAGTCCTGGGGATCCAATCCAGAGAAGAGGCCGCACGTGTCCACAGGGGACAACCTCCATGCTCCGTGATGGAGAGCAGGAGGTTTGTAAATTACACCCTGGCCACCAGCCCTCCTTAGGTGGGAATGAGAGGAAGGTTGTCTTATATCTTTGCTCCAACATCTCAGGCAGGAAGACCCCAGATTAATGGGTGGGCACTGAGGGCCCAGGATCTGGGTGCAGATAAAGTTACTCACAAACCAAGCCAACCCCTGGGCAACATCCTGAAGGCACAACCCATACTCTGCCCCAGACACATACACAATCCACCTGTTAGATTAGCCTTGTCTGAGATCTACAGGCCTCCTGGGGCAAGGGTTTTGCTCAGAATCTAGCACGGACGGGCAGATGGACTTGGGTCACCAGGCCTCAACACTGGGGGTCCCAAGGCAGGGAGAAGGTGGGACAAGAAGGAACCCAGGACCTAGAAGAATATGGTGAGGGAGTTTGGAAACTAAGTCTGACTACCCAAGGAATTCTCAGGCCTTCTATGAAGGAAGTCTCAGCACAGAAACCTCGGCTCAAGCAAAGGTTAAAATGGAACCCCGGTTAAAAAACACACATGCACACCTCAAGGAGGCAGTCACGTGGGCAAGAAGACTTGGGGGCTGAGGATCTGTTGTGTGATATCTCTGTGTGCTCCTCTGTGAGAGGGGAGGAGGAGGAGGGGGCAGAGTCCTGCCTTCCAGAAGCACAGTCAGGTGGGGATAGGGGACTCTGCAGAGGTCGGTCAGAGGAGGGAGTGCTCACATTGGCCATCCTGAGGACAGAGTGGCTCCTGAGGCAGAGACCGCAGACAGTTCAGTAAGACCCGAAGGTCTAATCTGGGAAAGAAGCAAAATCAGCTTCAGAATCCAGTGCAGAAACACCCCCCAGGATGAGCCCAAGAAGAGGTCCCTGCCGGGAGGTGGCGAAGTCTGCTCCAGTCAGAAGTGGAGGAGTGACGGGAGAGAGTGTGGGAGTGTAGCAGAGGTACCCAGGGAGCCGCCAAGGACTTGAGGAGCTAATCACTTAGTGATTCTGCTTGACTGGAAAAAGCCATGGCTGGAATACAGTGAATCACGCAGGCCCGCGCCCCTGTGGCAGCCCGCAAGCTCGCCAGCCTTCCTTCCCCAGGTGGGCAACACGCAGTTCCTTCAGGACTCCATGGGGCTGGGCGCTCAGCAAACAGGAGGAGAGGAAGTGGACACACACGGGGGCAGTGTCTAGGCCAGCCTCAAGCAGAGGAAGTCGAGGCTGCAGGGGCACAGGGTCCCATTATGCCAGAAAACCCTGGCAACGGGCTTCGGGCACCCTCTGAGGGGCTCTACACGGGCCTCACCTGACTTTGGCCGAGTGAGGCCAGAGGATGAGGAAGAGGAGGTGGAAGAGGTTTTACAGGGAGACCATCTGGGTGGAGGAGTGGTGGTAAGCCAGGCCCAGGCAGGGGCCGAGGCCCTGGAGAGGATACAAAGAATCAAGAAACACTTCAGCACCAGGATGGGGGACACAATCCGCCACTCAGGCTGAAAACCTGGACCTTTCTTGCCTCTTCCTCGTGCCCTTGGCCTAACTGGCCTCCCAGAGATGGCTGTCCACGGGAGAGGCAGCAGTGGGAAGGGGTGTGGACAAAGACCATCAGCTTGCGTGTGACCTGGAGAGCGCCCCCTACAGGCAGGACACGTGATGCAGCTCTTGGCCACCCACCCCTCTGCACACCTCAGAGCCAGGACCTGCCTTCCTCAACACCACAAGCCCTGACAGAAGGCCACACACGTGATGACACGGCACAGGAGCTTGGCCTGAAATGACTAAAGGGAGGACGCCCAGCGGGCAGCTGGAGGTCAGCAGCTACTGAGAGAAGGGCTATTCAGCAAAGAAGGGCAGCGCCCAGAGCTCTCTTGAGTGCTGACCTGCTGTCTGAGTACTGTCACCATTCTCGGAGCTTTGTAGAGATTAACTCTGCCCAGCCTCATAACCGCCCAAGAAGGAAGCCTTCTTATCGTCCCCAGTTTATAGGTGAGGAAACCGTGTCACAGAGAGGTTGAGAAACATGCCAAAAGTCACACAGCTGGAAAGCTATAGCAGGCAGAGTGGCCCCCACTTAATCACTCTGTGATGGAAACTGGGCCAAGGACATGGGAAAATGTACAGAAAGAGAAAAGAAAAGGACCAAGGACAGAGCCCAGGGCTCTAGCCATGAGCAAAGAGCAACCAAAGGAGAGGAGGCCACCAGGGGAAAGTCAAGAGGGTGCTCAATATGTGGCTGAGGAAGTCAATGAATTAGTGAGTAAGTGATGCCCGAGGAATTCGGGTGATGCAGACACCGTGAAGCGGACAGCTGAAGGAAAGAGGGTGTGTGTGGTCTGTGGTTCCCCACTTCAGATCTGGGACACGACCTGGCCCTTCCCAGCCCACTGATGCAGTGCTCAGTCCGAGACTGGCTGGGCCACAGCAGGCCTCGATCTGCTCTGCATGGCTGCAAACATTTGCTTTCTCTCTCCATCCACTAGGCTCCTGCTCTATGCCAAGTTCTTTCAAGTGCAGAAAGGATTTGCTCCCCAAACAGTTCACAGCTATTTCTAAAGCTCACATTGCAAGATGTTGCCTATTTATAACCAGAAATGCCTCCATAACCCAACTGGACAAAGAGGAGGCAACTCCTTATTGTCTTTGGTTTTGTTTTAAGTAAGAAGAGCTCAGAATTGCGTCCTTGACCGTATCCAAGTTAATCCTTTTCCCCATATATGGTCGGATCCACTGTGTGCCAGGACAAGCCGTGTTTTCCTTATTAAGCAATATACAAAGTTAGCAAATAGAACATGCTCACTGTCCCACACCCCAATCCCAACTGTCCCTACCGGAGCAAGGGCATGACCAAGTTGTAGAGGGTCAGAGGGTCCTAAGGGCAGTGGGGTGCGGACCAGAAAACTAGACTGGGGCCTGGGCAGCCTGGCAGCTCTGGCCGCCATGGACCCAATGTTAGACATCAGCAGTGGTAGTGCCTCCTGGGTGCCAGGTTCTGCAAAAAGTCCTGGTGGAGCCTCATAACAACCCTAAGAGGTGGGGTATCATTGTCCCCATTTCACAGATGAGCAGAGTGAGGCACAGAGAAGCCACATCATCTGTTCAAGGTCCTCCGGCTGGGTGGCAGAGGTGGAGAAGGGCCCATTTCTGTCTGACTGCTCAGTTCATCCTCCTCTCTCTTCCCCAAGGGTCATCTCTCCTCTCGGAGCCTCAGTTTACCCACTTGCAAAGTGAGATGGCTGGAAAAACAATTTCTCCACCCCCAGCAACACACACATCAGCACTCACCCTCTAACAGGTATCAGAACATTCCAACGTGTCTGTTGGTCAAGGTCTGGCATGGATGAAGGCTAGAAGGGGTGTGGATACACAGACCTGCCCACCCCCAGCAGAATCCTGAGGCTCCAACCAGAGCAGCAGAGCACCCTCCACCTGTCAGAAACTCAGAACAGTCTCCCTCCACCCACTCAGCGCCTCTCAGATCCCAGGATTTTCCCAATCCTTCAAGACCTCCTCCTCCAGGAGCTATTCTGCCCCTCAGAGCCCACACCATGTCCACAGCCTGCTGTCTGAGCCCCCCCACCGGCCTGCCAACCTTGGATGCCCAGGCCTGGAATTTGAAACCTAGGATACACGGGGCGGAGGGGATGCCTATGGCATTAAATGGTGGGGCCTGGGGGTGCCTGGGTGGCTCAGGCAGTTAAGCAGCTGACCATGATCCCAGGGTCTTGGGATGGAGTCCTGCATCAGGCTCCCTGCTCAGCAGAGAGGCTGCTTCTCCCTGTCCCGCTCCCCCTGCTTATGTGTGCTCTCTCTCTCTGTCAAATAGGTACATACAATCTTTAAAAATGAATGAATGAATGGCGGGCCTGGAATTTCCTCCTCCTCACAAGTGGACGGATCCAATATAACCCTAAAACAGGTGCCACCCCACCCCCCCCCCGCCAATAATCATCTTTGGAAAATGCAAGCCTGGGGCTCACCTCTCCAGAGCACAGCTCCTCAGAACCACCTAAGCTGGGCAATTGATTAAGACTTTGGGCTGCAGGGCTCCAGACCAGACTTCTAGAGGAATCTCTGGAGGCGGGCCCTAAATCTGCATGCTTAGCCGGCACCCAAGAGTTTACAGTGGCATCAGTGGGACCCACTGTTCTGGGACAAGCCTGTTTCTCCTCTGGCCCTCCCATCCCTCCTCCCAAAACACGCAGCCTGTACGGTGGCCACAACATGCCCCACACTCCTGACTTTTCCTCCCAGGCTGCATTTGTTCACGTTCATCTGACAATCACAAGTATAATAAACCTGCACTCGGATCTGCCTTTCCTACTTTCAGGAACTATAGCATCTTAATGTCCCCTGGGGTGAAAAGTGAGCATTTTCTCACTCCCGTCTTCTTGGGAGCCCACCTTCTTCACCTTGCCTTCTGGTTAGTATCAAAGCACCAGTTCAACGAATCAATTAAATCAATTAAATATCAGTCACGTGAACACATGAATGGACATCCAACACTTAAGAAGCCAGGTTCAAGCAGTTGATTTGTTTCCCATTTGTCCTAAACTTTCAACAGATTAGCAAATGCTCCAAGAAATGACTAGCGCCCTTGGATCGAAGAAGGATTTTAATCCGTGGTGACAGTTTGTCTTGTATCACGACCTGGCGTACCCTTCTCAGCAAGGTGCTGACTGAGTGCCTCGGATTTCCAAAGACACCTTCCCTTGGGCTGTAACCACACGCCTCCGACCCACCGTGGTTCAGAACCACTCTGCAGAGCTCGGCCCCCAGAACCCATCTGGACCCATGTGACTTCACACACCCTGTCTCCTTTTTTATTTGGCATGAAAACAAGACATTTATCATTTTAATTAGCAGCCTGTATTTTTGTAAAAATCTCAAATGGATCCAAAGCGTAGAAAACATGCAAGCCTGATCCCCACATGGGTACTGTGGGCAGAGGAATGGCGTTGTCCCTTCTCCTCGGGAGAACCCACGGCTCGCTGATGCACCCGAGTACAACTTGCACAGTTCCATTCCCCTCCCGGCCCCCAGCCATTACTGAAACCAAGGCAGAGGTCACCTGGGGCTCACTCCCCCTCAGTACCTCTCTCCTCAACCTGAATCATCTCTGCCTGGCCCCTCACAATCACCTCTCTCCACCCCAAACCATCTTACTCGTCACATTTCTTTCATTTTTGTTTTTATGTTGCCTTATTGAAAGTCACCATACACATCACTGCTCAATCCTGGCAAGAGCTCTCCATCCCCAGAGAGGAGTTCTTCATTTCCTCTAAGACAGAGGTCCTCCCTACTTTTCAAGATGTCATCTCTGGCTTCACTTCTACACACCATCTGTATGTCCCCCAGCCCCCTTCTAAGCCCCCAGTCTCCTGTCTTCTTAAATTTGCTCAAGACTATTCCACCTGGAAACCTTCTCCAGCCCAACTTTGCAGGACCAAATCCCTCCCTTGCATGCCAAGACTCAACTCATGGGCTTCCTCTTCCATGAGGTCTTGTCTGATGCTCCCAGCTGGTTGGGAGCAATGGTTGATTACTCCTTCTTCTGACCTGTCTCATAACACCATGGGAGACACTTCTCTCATGTCTCAAGTCCTCAGTAGACCAGGAAGCTCCTGGGGACAAAAGCCATGTCTTATGTGCTTGATTCCTCCATAGACTGGGATGGCGACAAGCATGCAGTAGACACACAAAGAAAGAAACAACTAGAGGACAGTGTACAGAGAGATGACGCTTGACGTCACTTGAACAGCAAGAAACAAGCAGTTGAGGAGAAACATTTAGAAATATCCAAACTGTGCAGGTACTAGCAATCACAGTTGCAGCAGGAGGTAGAGAAGCAGGGGCTTCTGGGACACGTCCCCTGAGCAATGGTGTCCTGGGCAAGGACAGCAACCTGAATAAAGTCTTAGAGATGAGAAGTAGGGGGAAATGAAGATGGGAAAATGAAGTTGGCGAGAAGGAGGGGGAAAGGAGGGTCAGATTCAGAGGGACTTCACCCCCGGAAAGAAGTTCCCAGTCAACTACTAACAAGGCAGGGCCACTAATCTGGCCCCTAGGATGATGACCTATGGGTTGAGTGGAAGAAAAACATCTCACCCTTCTCACATCAGCTCGAGGCTTTCTCTGCCTGAAGAGACCTTCTCTACTTTCTCTTCCTAGAACCAAGTCTTCCTATCCTACAAGGTTCACACAAAAGCCACCTTCTCTGTGAAGCCAGAGACCAGAACCAAAGCACAAGATCTCATCTATGATACTCACAGAGTGTCAGGAAAAGTGCCTGAGAAGAAGCCTCTAGTAGAGCTTCAGTGACTTCTCAGTATGGAAAGATAATGCTGCTACACCATTCAATGAGACAGTATTTGCTGGAGCAGATGAACTCATGGTCATACACTTACTAGCACAGAGTGTAGGCACAATGGAAAGTAAAAAGGGGAGTTAAGGAAAGACTCGCTTATGAAGTAACAATCAGGGGCACCTGTGTGGCTCATTGGGTCAATCGTCTGCCTTCAGCTCAGGTCATGATCGCAGGGTCCTGAGATGGAGCCCCGTGTTAGTCTTCCTGCTCAGCAGGGAGTCTGCTTCTCCCTCTCTCTCTCTGCCTCCCCCCTGCTCATGCTGTCTCTCTCAAATAAATAAAGTCTTTTTTTTTTTTAATGTTGAGGTAACCATCAGTTGAGATCAAAAGGACTCACCCTACATCAATTTACATTTATTCATTTGAAAAATATATGAATGCCTGTAATGTGAGGGATACTGAATTCCTAGAAACCGGCTGTGTGGAGGGGAGGGGAGTAACAGGATGAGAACATTCTAGGTAAAAGAAACAAAATCTACAAAGAGGTCAAAGATAAGAGTCGCAAGATTGGGTCTGACTGCCCAGGAGGGGCGGATGGAGCAGAGAGGCAGGAAGGTTTGTGAGAGACAGGTGACAGGATGACGGCTTAAACCAGAGCTGGGGCAGTGACTCAGGTGGAGAGAAGGAGATGCATTTAGGAAAAAGGACAAAGGCAGGGTGTGTAGAGTTGGCTGGTGGGTGCACAGATAGGAAACCACAAGCATCCTAAGCAAACCTGGTTCTGGCACTAGGCCTCCCAAGAAGATAGTCATGCTCATTTATGGGGCCCGACTACATACGTGGCCAAGGCAGGAGCCACGACTGGTGGCCACAGAGAAGGCCACAGACCAAGATCACTGATCTCTCTATAGCTCCCCCCAGTAGGCTGGGTCTCCCCCGGCACAGTGGATTCTCCCAGCTGGCACTGCAGTAGGTAAGGACAAAGTGAGCCTGAACTCTTAGCCCAGAGCCCCACCCAAGAGACTCTACAGAACGTGCTCTCCAGGGATCATGTGGCTGAACATGGTAAGGTTTTGTACTTCTGAATACCAAAAGCCTGAGCCAAGTCCAGATTGTGAAAGACAGGCAAGAAGTAGGGGCTGGCGGGGTGTCAGGGGGTGGGGGGGAACGGAGCAGGGACAGCTAAGCTGGCTTACATCCTATGAAGCCCTAGAACACCGCCCATACCTAAACAGCCTAATCGGGATTTGACCTGTACTGAATTTCAGCTCGTACTCCAAAGTTCTAGTCCCCCAAAGGGACACCGGTATAATTAGGCAACCCGCTGGCTGGAGGTCAGATCAAAATCTCAAGAGAAATGAGTCTGGCAAAATATGCAGGCAGGAGGCAGAGTTCAAGGCCTGGCATGGCTCCTCTCCCTCCTGCTAATGCCCAGAGTCTCCAGGATCAGCTAGTGTCCATGAGGGGAGCCTGACCCCACACAGTGAAATTCGTCTTTCTGGAGCAGGTCCCACTTGGTCCCTTCTTGCTCCTCCCCCCACCCCGTCTTCAGCCCCCTTCATCCTAACTACAGGCTGGAGGTAGGCAAAAGCCCCACCACACACACGCACACATGGGTGCACGTGCACGCCCCACAGGCAGAAGTAGCAGAGCCCTGGCCACATCCCAGTCAGGACACCCTTTCCCCAGTCTCGGCTGGACCTGTGCCAGTCAAGAGTGACAGCTTAGTGGGAGAGCCAGCGATAAGCGGGCCCACGCAGCTGGACCTCATGCCGGGGGCTCCCACATCTCCGTTCCCAGGCCCGACCTCAGTGCTTGCAGCAGACTCCTCCATGCAAACACTCAGGAACCTCAAATACAGTTCACCAAGCAGAACTCACCTCTCTCCCTCAGGACCTGCCACTCCACCAGCACTCCCTGACTCCACAGAGGCTCCATAGGCCTCCCCATTTCCTCAGCAGGAAGCACCTGGTCCCTAGTGAGCCCTGCTCTCCCTCCCTCAGCGTCCACAGTTCCAAGTCTCTCTTCAGTTCCCCCCATCCCACTGTTGCGCTTCTTCAGCTGGTCTCACCTTCCGGACCCTTCTCCTTCTACACAACACCAGGGGGAACATCTTAACATGCAAAGATGCCCACAGCAGGCCCATCACCAAATACCCCTCCAGGTGAAGCGTGATCCCAGGGTCTATGATTCTGGCCTCTCCTATCCCAGCTCCCATGACCTCTCCCTCATCCTCTTTGCCCCAGCCATACTGCCCTTCCTCCCTCCTGGACATGCGTGCACATCTCCCCTCCTCAGCAGGCCTTTGCACGTGCTACTCCCCCAACTTGACCCCTCCGCCTGGGTCCCCCTCCCCTCCTTCAGGACTAGCTTATGCAAGAAGTCTTCCTTGGCCACCGCTGCTTCATGCCAAGCGCTGTAGTTCCCAGGTTCTTGTCTATCATGTCCCTCCCTGCACTATTCAGTACCGGGGGAACACCCTATCACCATAGAAAATTCTCCCAGACACTCTAGACCATAAGTTTCATGAGGGCAGGGACTGAGTCTGCCTGCCCCTCACTGTCACCCAGGGCCTGGCACACACAGGCAAGCTCCATGTGGGCTGAACAAGGGAAGGGGCAGCTGAGAGGGAAAAAAGGAGAGGTGGGCAAGTGGGCTGAGGCCCATCTCCTCTGTGTCGGGGCTGTGCTGGAGTGGATGTGGTCATTCCACTTGGGGCCTGGTCACTAAGGGAAGACATCCCATCTGGAGAAGCACCAAAGGCTGGTGCAGCAAAGGGAAGTGAGTTGCCAGGAAGAGGAATGTTCTTCAGCTGTCCCAACCCAGAGTGAAGAGCCACAGTCCAGACCTTCCCTCAGCTGCTACCATCCCAGCCCAATCCATGAGGAAAATCTCCCACACCAAGGCTGGTCCTCCTCAAACCCTCTTTGGTGAGAGGGCAGCTGCAGCCACATGACATGGCCTCGCTCCCAGACAGACTAGGGCTAGGCTCTGCTGTGCAGAGTGAGTGCTTTGTGGCTAGCCCCAAAGCCCAAGCCAGTCAGACCCGGCCTTCAGGCTGGTTCAAAGCTTTGCACTCTGGATTCCTGGACTTCCCCGCTGCCTGGTTTCCACCCAAATTCCTGGGGTCTGAATGTTCCCTGAGTCTGTCAGAACACAGGTCCGTGAAAGGGGCCAAGAGGTGAAGCAAAAGTCACAGACCCAATCCCCTACCAGACCACAGCACCCTAAACCACAACTGCCCCACCTGAAGTGGTCCTTCCATGACCAAGGGGTGCCCCTCGCTGGCCCAGAGCCCTAGGGTGGGCTGCCCGGGAAAGATACAGCCCAACAGTCAAGGCAAGGTGCCAGCTCCAGTTGCCACAGTATTGTTAAAAGTCAACTGTCTCCCAGGGAGGTGGTTACACGGGTGTTTGCTTTATAATAATTTGTTAAACTGAACATTTCTGTATGTGTTGTATTTCACAATTTTTTTAAGACTTAAAAAAAAAAAAGGCAACCGTCTTTGTGGAATGTAAACCCTGGTGAACGTCAAAACTCAGACCAATGCCAGAGTCACCACCCAGGACTCAGCCACCAGCAAGAGCAGCCCCGGGAGCCAAGCACCCTAGAAGCCCACTCTGCGCCCAGGGCCTGGGAGCTCCAGGCCTATACTTGCTGGGGAGAAGGTTCCGCCGACTCCCAGTTAAGTGCCTTGGCAGGAGGAAAGGGGAGAAACAGACGAGCACACACTGCTCTCGAGATGGCACTCACCAGCCTGACGCCTTTTCCACCACCCACACAGCCTGCCAGCCTCTGGACCCCAGGACCCACAATACCCAGAGAGCAAAGTTAAGGATGAAGTGGGGTCTGAGAACTGGTTTTGGAAGAGAGAGTAAAACCACACAGAGAGCAAGCAGTTCACACGATGGCCAGCACACAGAAGAGTTCCACATTGGGGCATCTGGGTGACTCGGTGGTTAAGCATCTGTCCTCAATCCCAGGCTCAGGTCATGACCTCAGGGTGCTGGGATCGAGCCCTACATCGGGCTCCTGCTCAGCGGGAAGCCTGCTTCTCCCACTATGCCCCCCTCGCCCCGCTTGTGTTCCCTCTCCCGCTGTGTCTCTTTCTGTCAAATAAATAAATAAAAATCTTAAAGGAAGGAAGGAAGGAAGGAAGGCAGGCAGGCAGGTTCCATCTTACTACTGAAAGATGCACAAACTAAATCAGCAATGGGATGCTGTCTTCACCCAACATACCAGAGACGAATACCAAGAACGATAAGACAGGAGAAAGCAAAGAGCCAGGATAAAAGCCCTCTCACAAACCAAAGAGCGGAATATAAACCGGTCACCTGGCTGAGGGCAATTGGGGCTATCTGCCAATGTCAGGGCTTTGAACACCCATCTGGTAATTCCACTCCAAGGAAACATGTGAGGAAACAAAATGACTGGAGTACAAAGACGTGGGTACACTGGTATTCGGAGCAGCACCCTCTACAGGAACAAAAAATTGGAGGCATCCTAAATGTTTGATGCAAAAGTTGTAACATAACGGAAAACTGGGCAACATGTTAAAAAGAAAGCAGAAACTCTTAATTTATTATTAAAAGATGCCACTTGATCTTTGCCCAATGTTGAGGGAAGAAGACCAGTTAGAGAATATTATGGTATAGTCTATACTGGGATAGTATGATCTCATGTATATTCACAAAGTGTAGGGGCAGGGGCTTACAAGTATGAACAGTTCAGCCTACACAGGCACACAATTCATAAAAGCAAAACTATCTGGAAAGATAAATTGTTGATCAGCTCTACATGAAGAGGTGGATTCTGAGGGAGGTTCAATGACCTTAGACTGTTCTAATTTTTTCTTATTTTTATCAAAGAAGTAATAAAGATATCCCATTAAAATAAAGCACTAGGTAAGAAAAAACAGGCCTAAGTACACACGGATACAAAGAACAGGAAAGGAGCAGACATTTCTCCAAAGAAGACATCCAGATGGCCAACAGATACATGAAAAGATGTTCATCATCACTTATCATCAGGGAAATGCAAATCAAAACTACAATGAGCTATTACTTTACACCTGTCAGAAGGGCTAAAATCCACAACACAGGAAACAACAGGTGTTGGTGAGGATGTGGAGAAAAAGGAACCGTGTCGCACTGTTGGTGGGAATGCAAACTGTGCAGCTTCTGTGGAAACAGTATGGAGGTTCCTCAGAAAGTGAAAAATAGACCCACCCTATGACCCAGCAATCTCATGCCTGGGTATTTACCCAAAGAATACAAGAACATGAATTCAAAACGATATATGCGCCCCAATGTTTATCGCAGCATTATCCACGATAAGTAAGATATGGAAGCAGCCCAAGTGTCCACTGATTGATAAATGGATTTTAAAAATTGTGATATATATACACAACGGGATATTGCCAGCCATGAAAAAAAAAAAATGAAACCTTGCCATTTGCCATAACATGGATTGAGCTAGAGGGTATAAGACTAAGCAAAATAAGTCAGTCGGAGAAAGACAAATACCATATGATTTCACTCATATGTGCAATTTAAGAAACAAAACAAATGAGCAAAGGAAAAAAAAAAGAGACGGGGGGAAAGCAAACCAAGAAACAGACTCTTAACTCCAGAGGACAAACGGATGGTTACCAAGGAGAAGGGTGTGAGGGAAATAGGGGATGGGGATGGAAAAGCACACCTGGGATGAGCACTGGGTGATGCCGGGAAGTGCCGGGTCACCGTATTGCACCCCTGAAACTAACACAACACTGTATGTTGACTAACCGAAACTAAAACAAAACTGTAAAAAAATGAAAGAAAGAGAGAGAGAGAGAGAGAGAAGGAAGGAAGGAAGGAAGGACGGACAAACGAGGGAGGGAGACAAGAGCGACAAAATTTGGGGAACTAGGAAGCAGGTAGATGAGAGGAGCTGACTTAACAGACCTAAGCAAACTAAATCCTAAGTCAGCAGTGAGGAAAGCCAAAAAGCCACCTGATGTTCAACCAAGAATTACACAAAGCCTTAGGAATTACAGGCACCGGGGACCAGGGAGAGGTGGGGCGTGGAGCAAGAGGGTGGCTGAAAGCCCCTGTGATCAGCTTTTAGGTCTAGAGATCCCTCTCCAGCTCCCCACAGCCAGGGGGCTGCCCCTCACCTTGCTGGCAGAAGACTGGAGGATTATTTTCTCTGAAGGGCTACGCAGAAGATCTCTGGTTTGGGAACACCAGGTGCAGTTGAGAGCAGGGATACCACACTGGAAACAGGGGAATTAAGCATGGGTTTACACTCGGAATGTTAAGACCCCCTTGCTTGATTCCCCCATCAGATTCTCAGAATGCTGGCAGCACGGTGAATGTCCTCAAAGCTGCAGGATGGAAGAGGCTTCTCTTGGTTACCTAGCCAGCCCTAAAGAAAAGAAGAGTCAGAAGTTCCCCCAAAAGGACTGCTTTTCTGTGCACAGTGTACACACACACACACACACACACACACATATACCAGAGCTTCCAACCCACTTTTTAGTGAATGTGAATAAACAGGCAAGTATTATCAGACATTAGAAGAAACTGTCTAATAAGAAAGAAGACAAAGTAAGCAGAATAAAAAAGGGAAGAGACAAAGCAAGGAGAGTAAAACTTTAAAGAGTAACAGTTAGTGTAGTCAAAATATGCTTCCAGGAAATTAATAGATTGCTACAGAGCAACAACATGCAAAGAACCTAGAAGTTCTTGGAAATTAAAAATACAACAGTAGTGGGCGCCTGGGTGGCTCAGTGGTTAAGCCTCTGCCTTTGGCTCAGGTCATGATCTCGGGGTCCTGGGATTGAGTTCCACATCAGGCTCTCTGCTCAGCGGGGAGCCTGCTCCCCCCCCCCTGCCTACTTGTGATCCCTCTCTCTCTGTCAAATAAATAGATAAAATCTTTTAAAAAAAAATACAACAGTAGCAATGAAAAATTCAGTAGAAGGAATGAAAGATATGGTTGAGAGAATCTCCCAGAAAGAACAGTAAAAAGAAGGCTAAAGAGCGATGCTGCTAGGTTCAGCATCTGAATGATCAAATATATCAGTTACTAGCACAACAATGATAAATAATAAACTGCAACACGTCAGTGGAATCCAACAATAAGAATGTTCTGCGTATGCATCTGGGATGGTTGCTGACCTTGCCTGGGGACGGTTGGCTCTGCTCCATGTGTCTCTCATCTTTTTCCTGGAAACAGTAGGCTAACCTGGGTGCGTTCTCATGGTGATAACAGCAAGCAAAAGCAAGCGAACTCTATCACTCTATAAGTGACTTTCAGACCTTTATCTCTGTTATGATTACAATATCCCATTGGCCCAGAGCGAGGCACAGGTCTCAGCTCCGAGTCAGAGAAAGAGGGCACGCTGCATTACACTGCAAAGGATATGTTCATGAGGAAGTGGTTGTTCTTGCAATCAACCATGTAAGAGTTTGTTTTTTTTTTAAGACAGAAAATAGAAAAAATAGGAAGATATCATAAAATAAATAATTCCAATATACTTCCTAAAGCTAAAGGACATGATTTTTCTAGACTACATAGCTCACCAAGATCTTAGCAAACAAAAGGAAATAATATCATACCAAAAATCACACCAAATATTAATTTCAGGTCACTGGGAACAAAAAAAGTTCCTAGAACTCTCTAAAGAAAAAAGCTACAACAGGATTCATTCAAAACTCGGAGAACCAAAATGACATCTGGATTTTCAAAGGCGACTTCAAAAGCTAAAAGGCAATGAACAAAGATCTCAAAATTCTTAAGGAAAATACTTTCAAATTAGAATTCCATACCCAACCAAACTATCACATTAAGTATGACAGAAAAATTAAGAGTTTATAACATATACAAGGTTTAAAAGCTTCACCTCTGGGACATGTTTTCTTAGGAAGCCACAGAGAATGTGAAGCCAGAACAAGGGGTAAACCAAGAAGTACAAAGACACGGGACACAGGGAACAGGAAACCCTACTTAGAAGAGAAGAGAAGCCAATTCTCAGGGTAACGGTGAAGGAAAAGTTCAAGAATATAGACATACACCCAGCACAGAGAACAACCAGTCCAGATCAGGGCAAGTCAGAAGGTTCCAGGAGACACTTTCTCAGCAAGAAAATCCTGGTAAAATATTCATGTGCTGAATATACTGAGAGGAGATCTTTGTAAGTCAGGGGAAATATGGAAACAAAACAGTGACAGATGCACAGAAAATTAAGCAAATACCAACAACGATTAATTGTGGCGAAAACACAAGGTTCTTTAGCCAAAGGGAAATACTCACAATTTCCGAGGACATAGGCCAAATAATGTAAACACTAAATACTGATCTATCAAAACATCTATTACAACTGCCCTGGAAGCACAGGGGCGGGGAGGGGAGGCACAGTATGAGAGGGTGTGCAAGCACGTGTGTGTGTGTGTGTGGTGTGTGTGTAAGTGGACAAGAATGATCACTTTCTACAGTGAGAAGTCAGTAGATAGTGATTAGAAGTAAAACATTAAAAAAATAGCAACACAAACACGTTTTGTAGAATTATGGAAATAGATACTAAAAAAGATCAGTTAAAAGGGTTGAAAATGATTAGTTCTGGGATGTGAAACTGAGGACAAATGAGTATATAGGTGGAAGACGGGCTTCCTTTCATAACAAGTGTTATGTAAGCATTTAGTTCTTATGCTAGTGTACAGCTTTGGTAACAAGTGGAAACTAAATCTGAAAAGGAAAATTGCCCCCCCCCCCCACCAAAAAAGGGGGAAAGAAAACCCAGAGAAACCAGTGTGCTTGCCACTGTCAAGAGCTCAAAAACCAGCAGGCAAGACATCCATCCATGCCAGGCTGAGGAACAAGTGGAGGATAAGGGGAAGCAAGTCATGGGGGTGCCCGGGTGGCTCAGGCAGTTAAGCATCTGCCTTCAGCCAAGGTCATGATCTCAGGATCCTGGGATTGAGCCCTGGGCTCTCTGCTCAGCAGGAAGCCCGCTTCTCCCTCTCTCTGCCTGCCACTCCCCCTACCTGTGTGTTCTCTCTCTCTCTTTTTCCCTCTCTCTCTCTCTCTGTCAAATAAAATCTTGAATGAAAGAAAGAAAGAGAAAAGGAGAGAAGATGAAAGGAAAGGAAAGGAAATGGAAGAAAAAAAAAAAGAGAGAGAAGAAGCAGGTCATGGGCAGGGGGACCCAGGGGAAAGGACTGAATTCTGAGCAGCCATACTGGTAAAGACTTCTGAAAAGCAGGTGATCGATAATTTCCAGTACAGAGTAACATGCTCCAGAATTTTTCTATTCATCTCAAAGAGCCCTTTCAAAATATACTACTTGCAAACAGTATTTGAAAAAAATGAAAAACTGGAAACATCCCAAGTGTTCATCAGTAAAGGACTTAAATAAATTGCAGACTATCCATCCAATGGAACACAAAGCAGATGTCTGAAAGGACCTAACGTTTTGTGTGCTGATGATGTGGAAAGATGCCCAAGACATGCTATTAAATGAACACAGTGAAATATGTATCATATGCGTCCATTTGTGGAAGTAACTGTGTGTGTGTGTGTGTGTGTGTGTGTGTGTGTGTCTACATATATTTCTAGAAAAGAATGGTGAAGCTTTATTCAACCATCTATCAACAATGGGTATTTCTGGGAGATAGACCAAGGGAACTGATACTTTCTATAGTCCATTCATATGTTAATCAAATATTTATTGAGCACCTGCATATGGCATGTGCTATAGTACTTGGAATTTTTATCATAAAAATCAGAAGAAAATAAACAAGGATTTAAAAATAAGAAAAAAACAAGGGGCTCCTGAGTGGCATCTGAATCTTGGTTTCAGCTCAGGTCGTGATCTCAGTGTCGTGAGACTAAGCCCCACCCCAGGCTCCATGCCCAGCCTGTAGTCTACTTAAGATTCTCTCTCCCTCTCCTTCTAGCCTTCCGTGGCCTCTCTCTAAAATAAATAAAGATAGATCTTGGGAAAAAAAAATTTTTTTAAAGAACTAAGAAAAAATAGGGACTAAAATAGTTGATTAAAATTTGTTTTCATTTTATAAATAAAATCCCACCCAGAGGATATGGAAGGATGTAGGAGCCAATCAACCAAGGCTCAAAAGGGACTGTTCCAGAAAGTTGGGAGCCTGTAGGTGGATCCTTCCTCCACTTTCTGAGCCAGGAGCCTTTGCCACACTGGAGAGTGAACAGCACCAGCCCTACAGTCGGCCCTGTGGGAGCAGGGCTCTCCATCTCCCGGGCACAATAGGACCGCACACTGGAGACTGGGACACTTGGCTGGGACCAGAAGAGGGACCCAGTTGGCCTGATCCTGGTGAGGTCCGTGTGCTAGTCACTGCTGCATGAAGTGGGGATGTTCTCTGGAGCCTAGAAGCCATCCCTCACAGCCCGTAGAAAGCGCCAAGCTCCCTTCCAGTCTCAACTAACAGAGCTCCCCCGGCAGTGGGGTTCCAGACTCCTAACAGGTACAGGCAAGGGATGCCCCTGTCTTCAACACACAGCGATGACTGAAGCAGCACAGGCCTGAAGGAGCAAGTCAGCCAGCCCTGGGCTCTGCGGTGGGTACTGTCTGACTCGGGAAAGGCCCTCAACCACTCCAAACCTTGCACGCCACGATAATGACACCCACCGGCAAATTCACTGGAATGCGTCACACAGAGTAGCCAGCACAGTGTCTCATGTGGGGAGGTGAAAACGTGAAAGGATGGCAGTGCCGGGTTAAAAATACAACCGCAGAAGGTTCCTGACTGGAAAGGCAGAGCGCTCTTACTGGAACAGCCTTCCACAAGCGCACATGAGGAAGTGGGGATGCGTCCTTAAACCACAAAAGATGATCTCCCAAGAGAGACGAGGCTGGGCAGGAAGGCTCCACAACTGAGAGACAGATACTATGATCCTCATTTTGCAGATAAGGAAACTAGGGTTCGATCTAACTTCCCCAAGGTTACCAAGGTTAGGAAATGAATTCTGCCTCTTAAAAAAAAAAAAAAAACAATAGATGTCGCTTCCAAAGCACCATTCCAGCTGAGTGCGGGGAGGACCTCATGCTACTATCAGAGAAATCCAAATTCATGTGAAAATACTGAATCCCTTCTTTTTTTTTTTTAACCAAATAGACATTTTTAAAATTGATAATCCACAGACCAAGTAAAAGAGGTCAAGAAGCAGGCATTCTCAGCCTCTGCTGGTAAGAGTAAACAGAGTAAAAGAGTAAACAGAACCTTTCTGTGAACTGATCAGCAATATGTGTGACCAAACACACGCTCTGACTTCACAGTAGCGGGAAATATTTTCAATGGGCAGAAGTCTCCCACTCAGTGATTCGACTCCCAGCATTTCCTATAGTGACACCCGCACAATCAAACCAAGACATAAGGGTGTTCACCACAGCCTACTCTGTCATTTTTTTTTGGAAATGATATAGCTCCACCGTAAAGCTATTGGGTTGACGTGGGAAGTTGTCCAGAATACACTATTAAGTAGAACAATCACTTTTCATGCTGTTATGAAAGTTCCGAATCAGGGGTGCCCCTGGGGGGTTCAGTCCACTAAGCATCTGCCTTTGGCTCAGGTCCCGGCATCGAGCCCCTCGTCAGGCTCCCTGCTCAGTGGGGAGTCTGCTTCTCCCTCTCTCTCTGCCCTTCTTCTCCATACATGCTTCCTCTTGCTCTCTCTCTCAAATAAATAAATAAAATCTTAAAAAACAAAAAAGAAAGAAAGAAAGTTACCAATCAATTATATTAAAGACTCACGTGCACACACACACACATAACTTCTGGAAGGATCCTTAAGAATATGCACGGAGGTAGGGGCGCCTGGGTGGCTCAGTGGGTTAAAGCCTCTGCCTTCGGCTCAGAATATTCACGGAGGTTATTTCGGAGAGCAGAGGTTGATGGGCTTCAAGTGTTTGCTATATTCCCTCCTGCACTCTTTAAACGTTCACCATGAATGTGGTAACTTTAAAAGCACCCACATGATGTAAGCCAGAAAATCCACTTCTAAGAATTTAATGTGTCTTGCTCTCCACCAATATTTCCTGAATAATAAATGTGAGCAGAGATCCAGTGATGCAGACGTTCGCCCACATGGAGGGAGAAGAAAGGAAGAAGCATCTTACATATCCATCCACAAAGTATGGTTCCAGCCAATGCAAGCAGGAGTGCAGCCCCTGGGAAGATGGTCAGGAATGTCCACCAAGACCCACACGCATGGCCAATACAGCAAGAGCAACATCTCAGTCACAGAAATGTTGTACAGTCAACATGACCCCGCTTTGGGTTTTGTATCCAGATGGTGCTATTATTAAGTTCTTTTCCTTTGTATTATCATTCTATAATAATCACGTGCTTCTTTTCAAATAATGAAAAAACTTCTCTCTTATAAATGCTAATGCTAGAGCAAAGTCTTGCATGAGAAGCTTGCCTCTGTATAAAACTGATAGTTTCCATAATCGCAGTAGTGATGAAAAGACCATCACCAATGCAATGAGACCTGACACTCCCAGCATGTCCGCCAGGACCAAGGGAATGAATGGTGCCCCAGGTTTGACAATGGGCAGTGCCCACATTTGGATGCGGTCTCGAAATACATGCTCCCCAACTCAAGAGTCCCTATCTTCCTGACCCCTTGAGCCTGAAGGAGGCCAGAAGGCTAGGGAACTAATCCCAGGCTGGGACCATGGCAGCAGAGCATGGTACCGCATCAGGAGTGCAGGCTAGTCCTGTTCTGGCACGTTGGGGGACCTTTACAAGGGCCACGTCCCCTCTCTGATGCTATTGCTTTTTTTTTTTTTTTTAAGATTTTTATTTATTTATTTGAGAGAGAGAGCACATGTGCAGGCGCACAGGAGTGGGTTGGGGGGAGAGGCAGAGGGAGAAGCAGACTCCCCACGGAGCAGGGAGCCCAACTCAGGGCTTGATCCCAGGACCCAGATAATCAGGACCTGAGCTGAAGGCAGACGCTTAACCGACTGAGCCACCCAGGTGCCCCTATCTTTTTTTTTTCTTAAGATTTGTTTAGTTGAGAGAGAGAGAGAGAGAGCAGCAGCACAAGCAGTGGGAAGGGGCAAGAGAGAGAGGGAGAGAAGCAGACTCCCCGTTGTGGGTCTCAATCTCACAACCCTGAGATCATGACCTGAGCCAAAATCAAGAGTCAGAGGCTCAAGTGGCTGAGCCCCCCAGGCATCCTGATGCTATTATCGTCACAGACGATGAGAACTCCTGTTCTGGCTACCTCGAAATAGGGCTGACAGAAGGAGCAAAAGAGAGGCCTACCACGTGCCAGGCACTGGTGGGGTACGTGCGAGCGTGAAGCTGTTCCTCATAGCCTCCAGGCCTGACTCTCACAGAGCCAAGGCAAAAATCTGGAGATGCCCCCCGGGAATGGGCTAAGGTGGGTTTCTAGCCCACCCCCACCCCCACATACACACACGCATCCCCATCCCCACCCCGCTGTCGAGCCCTCAGCCACACACACCTGCTATCCCCTCCCCAACGCATCTTTCAAGGAAGTCAGAGTCCCAAAGAAAAGCAAACCCCTTGGGCGGCTCCTGGAAGCAACAGTAGCCCTACTGTCCCAGTTGTAAGAATCCCTTTGCAAAGAAAGTTTTTACAAAGAGAAAGGCAAAGAGAGGAGTGGGGGAGGGTTAACGACAGCAGAAGGGCAGAGTAAACCATTTCAAGTCCTGACATAGGCAAACTGGTTCTTAAAGTCACCTGTTTCTGAACAGGAACGCAAGCTCTGTCCCGTCATGCCACACAGCTGGGGCGCCGCGCACTGCCAAGTAACTTACATAAGCTCATGAAAACCCCATTCTTTTGAGCTCCTGTTTGTGCAAATAGTGTCAGGGGCGCATCCGAGCGCTACGGCCATCCATCATCGCCCGTGCGTTTCCCAGGCTGGCGCTGACTCACCTGGGCCCGAACCCATGCTGTGTACACACCACCCGAGCTCTGCGGGCTGCAGGCAGCGTCTGTCACCTTCCAACCTCTGGCCACCTTCTTCCCCACGTATCAGGCCCACAAAAGCTGAACTAATGATGACACAAACCTGAGCATTCAGAGCGAGAGGAAAAGGGCCCTGGAGATGGAGAGGATGTGTTCTGTGTTTACTTTGACCGATTGCAACCAAAGCTTGGGGGTTTGGAAACCACTGCCCTGCCCTGGAGAGAAGAGAGCCAATGGGCTTGAGACATCCTTGTACACCCGCCAGCCCAGAGCGAAACCTCAAAGGGCTCTTTTGCTCAGCTCCCATAGCACAAGGGACCCTGGGACTCTAATAATCCATAGTTAGCAACTATCAAGTAGCTGTAAGCTGCTCTCCCAGCCAGTTACTTACCCTCAAAAAGAAATTTTTTTCTAGAAGTCCACTTAAAAAAGAAAAAACGCATACATACCCATTTGCAGCCTCAGAGCCCTGACCCAGAGGACAAGATGGATTCAGCGGCACACACCCACTGGAGCCTGGATCCCAGAGACGATTCGATGCCTTGATTTTACACCTCAATGAGCACCAGGCAAGCCCCATCTGTGTCTGAAAATGAGGTGCATTTACTGAGTTACATATCTGACATGAGCTCAGATAAGCAAACGGTAGGATACATCCCACTAGGACACTTACAAAACTTCACACCTTCAATTCTCTGCGTATATTGATCTTTGCTATTTATGTACAGAAATAAATACAGACGCATTCAGGCACACACGGCTAACGTACAAAATCTGGGTGATGTGAATGCTACCCAAACAGACTGGAAAGTGTTAACAAAAATCTGCAACACGGTTCTCACTAAATCAACACCCTTAAAAATCAACACTTGCTGCTTCCGTGAGTTCCTGAGCAACAAGGCTGGGTCGGTCTCCTTGGGAGCACAGATCCATTGGTCTTTTCTCTGTCCCCAAAGTATTTCCCAGGAGACCTTGGACCCTAACCACAAATGAACATCCATCTTGCAGGTCTTGTTCGGACAGGAGAGACCCAAGCAAGCCCAGTTATTCCAGAAGAGATCCATTCTTTACTAACATCTGTATGATCTAAACTCCACTTCAGTGGATAGAGGAACAGCAAGGAACAAAGAAGACAGAACAGACCTATCCTCCACCTCACAGAGCTCACTTCTTTTTTTTTTTTTTTTTTTTTTAATCTATTTGAGAGAGAGAATGCGTGCAAGCAGGGTGAGAGGCAGAGGGAGAGGCAGAGAATCTCAAGCAAACTCCCCAGTGAGCTTAGAGCCCAAAGCAAGGCCCTATCCCACAACACTAAGATCATGACCTGAGCCAAAACCAAGCATCAAGACACTCAACTGACTGAACCCCCCCAGGTGCCCCCATTATGGTTTTTAGTATGGGGTTTTCAGTTTTGCTGATCTGTTTCCTAATCAAGGTGACAAAATCCTTTCAACTTCACACTTTTGTCAAGAGTCTCATTTTTCTCAAACGTGTAAACCGTAGCCCCAATCACTGTATCTATTAAAAGGGCCACATGATCCTGAAGTTAGTTCTAGGCTGAGAAAAGAGACCGCTGAATTACAGCACGGGGTCCTATCTTCTGTTTCTGAGTTACCCCAGAGAGGTCAGCTGTCAGCCTACGTTCAACATTTCTGAACTCCTTGCCATCCGGCTGTGGGAAAACTTTGAGCATCAGACCACCTACCAAGAATCCAGAGAGGTCTCAAAACATCTAGCAAGTCCTGAGATGTCTCAGCAATGCCCTCAAGAAAGTTGTGCCCAAGAGTTAAAACCATCTCTTAGAAAAACACATCACCAGATAAAGAGAAGGTGTTTTGTGGGATCTAATTGTGGGTTCCAGAGTATGTTCCAAACAGGGGGGACAAGAAAGAAGGGCCATGCTCTCCTGGGCCATGTATGACCAGCAGATCTGGTCTGGTAGATCCCAATGGAGGCTCCAAATCAAGACAGCTCTGGAAGCTCAGGGATAGAATTCAGCCATTTCAGCAGAAACAGGGACAGGCTTCATGCCTGCCTCTCTCAGGAGCCACGAGGAAGAATGTCTTTCAGCCTGAGCACCTCACCCGCCTGATATTTGAAAGAACATCCCTGCTCATCTGCAAAGGGTCAGCCCCATCGCTCCCCGGGCAAATCAGGTGGAGATGGAGTTTTTCCGAGCTTTTATTTATTCTCTGATTCAGCTCCCAAGAATCCAGGGACAGGAGGGCTAGCAGAGTTTGCTCAGAACTGAGATAATGTGTTTTCTCTCCAGAAAACACATCTCAGCCAGTTACCACCTCGCTGCCTTTCTCCAAAGTGATTATAATTATAGTATTTGTTCCGTAATTGCTGCCTACTTGCACATACAAAATCCCTGAATCTTAAAATAAATTATAGCTCCCTTTTTTATTTAACAGCCATTGTGCTGCTAGTTTACAAAGAAGACGAGATACCTCAAATTATTATTGTAGTAACCAGCCAAAGGTGAGTAAAGCTTGAGTTCTCAGCAGGTGACGTGACTTATTAGTACAAAAGAGAATTATCAAGAATAATTTTACTGAACAGCCTAATTAGGGATGTCTCAATTCTAGGCTCGAGGACCAGCAAGAACAACCTTGGATCTGCCCTTTTTCTGGCTTGCTGCTGACCTCAACACAAACGATGAAGAAAGGCAAGCTAGCTGTGGTCACTGTGACACTTAATTTCTCCACGCCTATTTAAAGAGGGCTCTGGACTTCTCTGAAGGAAAGGGTACAAGACCCAGGAGGTTATTCTGTGTCTAGGAGCTATCAAGAAACCTCTGATGAGCTGGGTCTTGGACCCTGGCACCAAGGCAGGCAGAATAGATTCGCATCTGGGGCCCGGGCAGCAGGACTTGACGGGCAGGAAGGCAGCTGGTTTAAACCTCCTCTCTGACGTGCCTTTTGCCTCTGAGTGAGGCCAGAAGCTGACACAGCTGTCAGAGCCCCAGTGAGAAGGTCTGAACCAACTCGTGCTGCTATGCAGGGAGGAGGGACTGACAGAGGCACTCCCATCCTGGGAGAGGTCTGTGCCAGGTGCACCCAACAAAAAGCAAGGCCACCGCTTCTCCCTGTTTGCTCACCAGGGGCAGAAAGGGACTCCAGGCCCACGAGAAGCTCATGGGAAACCAAACCTCACCTTCCAAGACAGGCACCTCCATTCCTGCTGGCGGTGGGGGGATTCTATGGGAGTCTCCATCCAAGATTCCTGCAGCAGGGGGGTGGGGTGGGGGGTGCTCCCTGACCACACTGCTCCTGGACAAGAGTGAGGACAAGAATGAACTCGGCCGGGTGGAAGGAAAGCCCCACAAGGCCAGAAGCAGCTGACCAGCATCCTCCCATGACTTCTCCTGGTTATCTGAGTTACATAGGGAGTGGCTTAGGGCCATACTCTGGCCGTGTCTGCTCGGATGGCTTTGGTGGCCCCACAGTAGAAGGCCCAAGTGGTCTCTGCTAGGTCTCTATCACCTACCCTGCGATCCGCCTGACGACCAGGTCTAGCTCTCCCGCTCCAACCTCTGGCTCCCTGTCTCTTGTAAAGTCATGCACAGTAGGTCACCTAGGTCACCTAGTCTGAGAAAGGCTTCAGAGCAGAAACTAACACTGTTTTAAAAATATGAATCCCAGGGCACCTGGGTGGCTCAGTGCGTTAAGCATCTGCCTTCGGCTCAGGTCATGATTTCAGGGTCCTGGGATCGAGCCCCGCATCGGGCTCTCTGCTCCGCGGGGAGCCTGCTTCCCCCACCTGCCTCTGCCTGCTTCTCTGCCTATTTGTAATCTCTGTCAAATAAATAAATAAATAAAATCTTTAAAAAAATATATGAATCCCAAACCCCAATAAAGCCAAATGCAGTTGGCCCTGCACCGTGGGGCAGGTGTGCCTGTGTAGGGGGAAGCCGGCACTCCATGCCGGGTGACATGTTGACAGGGTGCAGAGAGTGACAACTGACAGCCCAGCTCCCAATCCCAGACCATCATCTCCTCATTGTGTGATCTGAGGGAGTCACTTACCCTCTCTGTGCCTCGGCCTCCTCACCCACAAATAAGTTTCCTAATAGCCCATAGCCCAAGAGGTTGTCTGAAGAGTAAAATAATGAACATCAAGGGTCCAGGAGATCTTTGCACAATCTGGCTCTCAGTCCAGTCAGCTCTTATCATTCCAGTACTTTTTGGATGGCAGGGATGGGAAGGCCATCGGAGGCACTGTCAGTGACCTCCCAAGTAGCATTTCCTCCACTCCAGGAGCATGTGGGACCTAACAGAAACAACCCTGGAAACCTCTTGTTTGCTGTGGGGGAGGGAGGCAAAGCTTTGGGAGAAAAAAAAAAATTCATTCAAATTTTTATGGGCACTTTTTTGTCACAGACTTGAGCATCAGGCCAGCCATTCCTCAAATCTATTCTAAAATCAAAGGCAAGTCATACAGTAGGGGACGTAGAGTTAATACAAGTCACGATGAACATACTCATCCCAAACCAAATCTGGGAGCGAGAGGAGTTCTTCTCGGTGCTCCGTGCGCGCTCTTGGTTCCGGGGATACCCCCAGATGTGAGTATGGACAGTTCACCCATACCCATCTGGACAGGTGGGATTCACATCAACTCCTGTAATTCACCATGACAAGGTGGGCTCTTCCTCTGTGATATGCTGTTTAGCATCTGCCTCTGGGGAGGAATGGAGTCCCCGCCATAGCCCAAGGACCAGAACACAAAGCCCCAAAGAGAAGGTCATCAGATGCATTAGACGCCAAGAGCTTCCCAGCCACTTCTGGGAACCACACCATGGTCACCAGAGAGCCCACATCTCCAGAATGCACTTCCTCACGTCCCCCTGAAAGCCCAGGCAGGAGCTCCGTCCCCTGCTCTATCCTTCCCTCTCCTCCATGGGCTGCTGCAGCCCTCCCCAGAGGCCAGGCCAACCAGCAGCGCATGGGAGAATTCAGACCTCTCCCCCAGTGAGAGGCCCCTTGCACTGGGCAGCCAGGCCCCTCCGCAGGGCAGTCCCCAGACCTCTGGCCTGCCCAATCCACAGCAGACCTACCACGGAGGCCACAAGCAGGCACAACTCAACGCAGCCAGCCAGGCCACTGGACCGCCCCAGAGCCCACACCTGTAATTAGGCCACGGGCTCAGGCTGGGGACAATGGCCTAGAAAAGCCAACAAATGGGATACATGCATTAAAGTCAGGTTTCTGTGCCAAGTGTGCGACTTAATTACATAGCCTGGGTACTCTCTTCTCCCATGAACTCTCACCCCAGCGTGTGATGACACAAAGGAGAGATTAAGCACTGCCTGCCACAGGCCAAGGAGCCCGGGTCTGTATCCCAAAAGCAGAGAAGCCAGAGCAGAGTGTGGCCCCAAGAGGAGGAAAAGAGGGACAGATGTTCAGCAGCCACAATCTGTGTGAAATTCTGAGTCTCCTTCCATGATACCGCGTGACTATATGGCCTTCTAGCACAGAAGCCAGGCTGCTGAATGGCCCAGCACTTGCAGCCCTCTTCCCCACTTCGGGCCTTCTTTCTAGGTGTCCATGACCTCAAAAGGTGGCCAACTACTTCACATTGCCATCTCTCTGCAGCCAAGGCCAAGTCACAAGGACAGAATAAGCCATTGACTCTGATGGGGGAGGCGGAGCCCAAGTGGGATCAGCAGGCCCCTGTGGGGACACAACCTGATGGGCACAGCTCTTACCATGAGCTGATCATCCCCACCCTCCAGCTCCCTGCCTTGGGTGGGTTTGGCCCTCCCAAACCACATCTGGAAAATGCTATGGCCGAGTGGTGGACAGTGAGCTTCAAGGAAACCCAGGGCAGCCTAAGTTCCTCCTCTCCTGAGGCCCCCCAGCTGGAGAGTGTGCTCCGGGGTAGAGGAGCAGCCAAAGGCTTCCATCCTGTTTGAGTGACGTCACCCCAGTCTCTAGAATGGCCCCCAATCCCAGCCCACGTACCTAGAGGGAAATACAGGGATGCCACCTGCCCAGGGTCTGGCCCAGCTAGGGACTCAGGGCTGAGACTTAGAGCAGCAAGAGAAGCACAATATCTCAAACCGAAATGGCAGTGGGCGGGGGGGGGTGGTGTTCCAGTATGCATTTGCAGAGGGGAGGAAGCAAAGCAGGCCAGACCAGTCAAGGAATGGTCTACCAAAGGGAAGAGTCTCCCACTCTTGCCCCAGCCTGACCATGAAGAAGCAGGGGCCAGGACAGGAAGACGCAGGGTCAGACATGTGACCCTATAGGTAGGTAGGCCTACCTACAAATGTGGTAGGCCTGCCACCCACCAGCCTAAAGGATAGGCAGCAATGGAACCTGGACCGCAGATTCAAGCCAGGGGCCCTGAACCAGCAGCAGGGTCCCTGGAACAGGGAGAACCCCCATGTTGAGGGGGCTACACCCCTCAGCCCTTCAGCCCTGCTTGAAGCCCTCGTCCATGCTGCCTTTGAAGTGCATGCCAACTCAGCAGCCTCGAGATGCTCTCCACATTCCCAGCCCTGCTGAGGACCCCGCATTCCATCTGTGCTGTCTGTCACTGTGGTCGGGGCCAGGTGGCGCCTCCTGTCAGACCCCCTCAGGCTGTTGTGGGCACATGCTTAGGGCAGAGACTTGCCAGAGCCACGAAACCAGTCTTCTCATTGACCCAGAAACCCCGGGTCCCCAGAGTTGGCCCTTCCGGCAGACAACTCAGCAGAGAGGGGTGCTCTGGGCTGGCGACAGACCATTCCAAGAGCTAAGAGAGCACCACAACCCCCAAACTGACTCCATTCCCTGGAGAGTATGGCAGCACAGCATTCCAGCCATTGTAACATGAGCAGTTAAGTAACTGCCTCGGGGCCTCAGTGTCCCCATCTGTGAAATGGCCCCTGCTGTAACCCCACTTCAAAGGAGGAAAAGGAGGAGGCATTACCAGGGAGTGTGTATCACACTGCTCAAAACACACATGTGGCTCTCACCCTGGGGCTCCTTCTCATTAGCAGGGTTCTGATGCTCGCATGTGTGTCTCCAGTCTGTGGCTAAGACGAAGGACCAAAACTGGGGAACAACTTCTACAGATTTGGAGCAGATTTAAGAAAGCTCCTCTAGCAACATCCCTTTCATCACTGGCTTCCCAATTAGTTTTCCTGTGTGGCAAGGAAAGGGTAGAGCATCAGGGGAGTAGAGATGGTGGGTGGCCTGGCCACACGTAGGGAGGGCAGAGCGCCCGGGACAGCAGTCCTCACGCTTCTCTGCTAGGCATGAGGTAGCCCCCAGTGGCCTGGGAGCTGGCAGAGCGGCCCCAGAGCAGGGGCCGGGGCCGGGCTCAGACCACCAGGGCTTCAAACTCTAGTTCCGCTACTTCCTTGCTAAACTCTCCTGCCTTGGGGTTCTCATCTCTACAATAGGAATCACACTAGCACCTGCCTCTTGGGGTTGAGGATGTACAAGGGAAAATAGTGTCTAAACCCCGGGGCACTAAGCCTGGCTCACATCCAGCCCTGGGAGCCCTGGCAGTCATACCAGCCCCCCCACCGCCAACACCAAAGGGCCGGTGCCGGGTCTCAGGCAGTGGCCTGACACAGGCTGGCACGCTGCCGTCCTCTCTCCTATATGCCCCTGGGACTGGGGCTGTAGCCCCACTGTCAGGCGGGAGGAAGATGCTGCCTCCACCGTCTGCTGCTCCGTTCCCAATCTCCACTAACCAGCCTCCTCGCAGGGCTCCTTGGAAAGTTAGGATAGGCAGAGACAGGGAATCAAAGAAAGCAGGGAAGAAACCCGATCCCCTGTAAGAGTCTGAAAATTGTCCTCCTGCACACAGGAATAGGTCCAGGGGTCTGGAGGACTCCAACAGAATGGACCAACTTCTTGGGAAGGAGGGTCCAGGGTCCCAAGGTGGGGTCAGACAGGTTGGAGAAGCATCCAAGCAGATCCCTGAGTCTCTACTCCCCCGGGAAGCAAGCTGTCCTGAAAGGAAGAGTCCCGAGTTTCCCTACTCATGCCCTCTTGATTTCCTCCCCAGGACCGTAGGTCATACCAAAGGAGGTGACAAGTGGCAAACGCCTTGAGACCCATCAGGCCAGCTCCCTGACTGGGGGGACCGCTCCTCTGCAGCCACCATTGGCCTGGATGCCAACGGAGACGCCCTGAGCAGTGATGGGAGGGGGAGACCTGTCCAGTCCCAACCAGAGGGCATTTTCAAAGCCCACCCTCCCTCTTCAGGCAGTAGAGAATGGGCTCAGGAGTGCCGCAGAGAAACTGGAGAAGGGGGGAGAGTGAGCATCTCCCAGGGTGTTCACAGCCAATGCCCAAGAGGCACCAGGAGGCACAGCAAGGCCACAGTCACACTCAGAAGCAACCCTCAGGCCCACTGGTCAGCTACCCGAGGATGACTCTGGACGGTGTGCGCCCTCCACCTGGTGGGAAAAGAGCAAACACAAGACACATTTCCAAAATGAGTTCAAGAAAAATTCTAATCTGTCTTCACTCTGAAGACTACTTTTGAAAAGTGCAGTGTGCCCATGCTCAACGGTCCTTACCCAACCACTAACCTTATCGGCATCATCACTGCGCTATGATTATTTATTTTTTCGGTGCCCACTGTGTGTCGGGACACAGCATTGCATTTAAGTAGCCCTGGAAGGCAGGCAGTATTATTTTTCTCATTTTACAGAGTAGGAAGACAAGGCTCAGAGAGGTCAAGTGACTTACTGCGAGTCACACAGCGTAGGTCGGGAGGAGCGGGGGGGAGGAGAGCTTCTTATCTCACCTCTGAGAGGCAGCACCAGTCTGCTTCCTTGGGCCAGATGAGCCACCTGCCGTACCCACCTGGAAGCTACATGTCCCTAACTCGTCCATCAGTGGCCGCAGGCCTCATTTAACAAACCTGCAAGCACACGCTTATCATTAACTCCCAGGACAGGATCTTCCCTACAACCAAAAGAGGGAAGAAGGAATGTCAACTCTCTCCACATCTCTGGGATCCAAGGAGGCAAGTGCCTGCAGTTGAGACACAGCATCACCACCAACAACCGGGCGATTTCAGGGAGGCCACTGCCCTCTAATGCCTGGATCTCCCTTCCTGTAACACGGGTGGCTGGACCGGCCAGGACAGGAGAGTACAAGGGCTTCTGGCCTGTCCTTCCAGAGGAGGGCAGAGCCGTCGGCTGGTCTACAACATGAGCCATCAATGAGAGCCACGTACTGAACTTTAAATTTCCTAATAGCCACATTAAAAAAAAGAAAGAAAAACGTAAAAAGAAACATGAAATTAAATACAACAATATATTTTATTTAATCCTAGGTAATAGAGACTATCATTTCAACATGTAATCAATATTAAAAAGTTATTAATGAGGGGTGCCTGGGTAGCTCAGTCAGTTAGGCGTCTCCTTTCGGGATCCCAGCATCCTGGGATCCGGGGACCTGGCTGTGTCAGGCTTCCTGCTCAGCAGGGAACCTGCCTCTCCCCCTCCCTCTGTTCCTCCCCTGGCCCCCGGCTCCTGCTTGCTCTCTCCCGCTCACTATCTCTCTTAAATAAAAAAGTTAAAAAAATCTTTTAAAAAAAAGTTATTAATGAGATATTTAAGAAACTTTGTTTCATACGAAACTTTTGAAATCCTGGGTATGCTCATGGCACACCTCGGTTTGGACTAGCTACGTTTCTAGCACTCAGCAGCCCTCATGTGGCTAGTGGCTCCTGAACTGCACAGTCCAGGTCTCACAGAAGTGGCAGGAATCCTTCACTCTACAGCTACTTTGACAAGCCTGGAACTGTGAATGCCTTGCTTTTTATTAAAAATGATTATAATTATGGAGTACGAGATAATCATCACTGAGTCGTTCCTATGGGCCAGGCACGCACTTCGCAACCATCGGGTGAGACCAGATTCTACAAAGGAAGAATCTGAGGCACAGAGAGGTTAAGTCATCTGTCGAAAGTCACACAGCTACTATGTGGTAGAGGTGAGATTGGAACCAGGCAGTGGGGACACAGAGCCCAGGCTCCAAATCCCTGCTCTACCCTGTCTCCTCAGCCCCACCCCCTCCCCGGCCCCAGGCCACACCTCAGGCTGTCCAGGAGAGCAGGGCAATACCAGGAGGGCAGCTTTAAGCAGCTCTCTTCCTCCCCTCCCCACCTCCCAGGCTTTCCCTGCTTTCACAGCCCAGGCCTCCACCGGCTGCACTTGGGCGGCTTACCCCACCACCACCTGCGAGAGCTGGCAGGCCTGGCCCAGGAGCAGCCACTTCATTCACAGGCTGGTAAAGGGGCTAATTAAACACCCAGCCCACGCCCCCCATGACCCGGGAACCCAGCCACCTCGTTGCCCCGCTGCCAGCCAACAGGCTCAGAGCAATGCCACACAGAACTTGGCAGCGGGCAGAGCGGGGCGAAATCCCTCTTTATAGAGTTATTTTTGCTGTGGAATTTTCACTGGCCTGTAAAATATTTTTATATTTATTACACATTTAACGGGAGCTCCTAGAATCAACAGGGTGTAAATAATGAAAACTAGGGTAGTAAAGGTCCCAATAAACCTCGCACCAGCCCTTTGATGCTCCCTATGAGCTCCAGTTTCTCCTTCCCCCCCAGACCTCATCCCCTTGCCCCAGAGCAAGCCCAGAAGGCTGGAGGGACCCCGGACGAGCCCATCTTTGGCTCCCACAAATTAGGCTCACCCATCAGCTCCCAGACTGTGCCATTAGCAGAGCCCGCTGGATGTGCCGGCCGAGAAAGAGCCTACTGTGCACATGGTCTGCGCCAGTGCTCATGGGAGCTAGGCCAGGAGAAGACCTGACAAGGGCCTACCCCTCCCCTAGCCCTCCACCTCAGAGGGCTTTCACGGTCCTTGATCCCAGCATTGGCCCTGCCCCGATGGAACTCGCACGAGTACATCACATCTCCAAGGCCGGAGGATCCCAAAGTCTACTGGGGAGCCTGAAGTCCTATGAGAAAGTGTTCCATCCCCAAATACTGACCTCCATGGGCCCCCCACCACCCTGTGCCCATAGACAGTTCCCAGAGCCTCTGTCGGCACCCTACTCCCCATATCCCCTTTATAGCACCCACAGGACAAAATCGGAAGGAACCTGGGCCTTACCCTCTATCCCAGGCAGCAAGACCGGAGGCACAGTGAAGGGAAGGGACCCACCCAGAGTGGGGGTACCCATTTGTGGCAGAGCCAAGAGTAGCCTCAGGGCTCGAGATCCTGTGCCCAGGCACACAAACAGAGCCTGAGCTCCTCCCCAGGAAAGAACTGTCCTCTCCATGTGTCAACAACAACTACCCCAGCTCTGCCTCCCAGAGACCCTGACCACTGGGGGACCCAGCCCCCGGCAACCCAATCCTGTCCATTCTGGGTCCTCTGAGTGTCAGCAGCCATGACAATCCAGACGAAACCTGTCCGCTGCCTCCTCATCACACACATCCTTCACACACCTAGACAAAGGTAAGCACCCCTTCCCAGGCCATTCGCAGCTCCACAAGCAGCCTCATGGTTCCAGGCCACCCCCGCCTCTTACAACGAGGCACCCACCCCCAAGTGCACATGCTGTCTCCTCACCCAGTCGAGACACCAAACGTCCATTAGGGCATTTTGAGGCGGCCTTCATGGACCTTTTATCACACAATCATCTCATGGGCCAAGCTGACTCCCACTCTAGCCAGAACCCCTGCTGCTGAGTCCAGTCTGTCTGTCTGCCAGCAGAATTCGGGAACTGATTGACAAACACTGCCTTCACCCTAAGAGAAGTCCCACTCCCTGGCTGGGGCTCGCCATGACCTCCGCGGCACCCCTGCGGTCACAAGCTGTCCCTTGCCAGCTCGGCAGCCCCAGGCAGCCAGCAAGACCACACAGGGTGCCTGTCCAGCCCAGAGCGTCACAACGACGCCCAGCCACACTCCAGCTGAACACCGGCCACGTAGCTGCCGCACCGAGAGAGGCACGCAGGAACCTCCACGGGGAGAAGTCCCCCTGGGGCCACCGTCGGAGAAACGTGAAGGTAGGTGAGGGGCATGAACCCTGCGGCTCTTCAGACACGAGTCAGAGCGGCTCCCCTCTGGGGACAGACCAGGCGGGGCTCCTGCCTGCAGCTGCTCCGCCACCAGGAGATTCTTGTCTCTCAACCCTGGTAATTATAGTCCCTGGTGCTCGGTTAACACCCGTGTCATTGCAGGGTGTTGGAACAAGCAGAGTCGGAGCGAGGAAAATTAAACGACAACATCTGACAAGTGGCCCATCCCCTGTGGCTCCAGGCTGAGCCAGGCCAAAGGGATGGAGAAGAGGCCTCCCTGGCCCACCCAGGAGAGCCCCCACCTCAGGGCAGAAGGCAGGCAGCTCAGGGTAAGTAGGGCAGTGGCCTACCTGGGAGAAAAGTGGGAGAAGGGGAGCCACAAAAGCTCTGGAAGGAAGGAGGCTGGAAGCTACAGCCACAAGGGCAGACTCAGGGCTGCAGCAAGGGGACCTCGCCCGGAGGCCTGAGCGGATGGGGAAACTGCGCCTCGCAACACAGAGAGCAAGCAGCACGCCACCTCCCCGTGCTCCTGCAGTGGGTCTCCAGCCCGGACCCAGCTCATGAGCAGGCAGGCCAGGGAGAGATTGGATCATGGGGGACAGTGGCCAGGTGGCAGGTGGCCCTGCCATCCCCGCCCCCATCAGCTCTCCCACATCCCAGGGAGCCACGACCCAAGACGTCAGCACTAAGCCCCACATGCGGAGTCGGCCAAGGGGGCTTTGCCCACACCACTGAGTCCCCAGTGGGCTTCCACACAAAGTACACATCCTATATTCTCTGCTCTGTGAAAGCTCCCGGGTCCCAGAGTCAGTCAACAAACGGCAGCAGGTGTTAGCACACTGGGGGCAACTTGCCACACATGCAGGCTTTGCGGAATCCTTCCCCAGACCCAGGGCTAGTGCCAGCCACCCATCCAGTCCTGCCCTTCATGGTTTCCCCCACGCAGGACCAAACTCGGCCTCACAATGAGGACCAGAGACCCACCAACGGAGCTCCAGCGCCAGCAGCACCGGCCTTTACCAGCTCTGTGCCCAGGCCCTGCAGCCACTCTCATTTAGCCCAGCCTCACGGTTCCTGTGAGTGTCCCATTTTATACCTGAGACAGCCAGGGAGGCCCTCAGAGGCTACGTGGCTTGTCTGAAGGGTTAGATTCAGGGTGTAAACCCAAGGCTGATCATCCCCAAATGCCAGAAGACATCTGAGGGTAGTTTGAGCTTTAAAAAAAAAAAAGAAAAAGAATTATCCTCGAGGGCAACCCCCAGACAAGTCTCCCCGAAACCCAGTTCCCAGTGCACCAAGCTGCGGAGCATAGGGATGGCCCCCCCAGATCCCACACCAAGAGTGGCGCTGAACAGATTTCAGCTTCCTGGCCCCCGCCGTGAGGCGGAACACATGTTTTCTGAGTTCTCTCCCTCCTCTGGCTCTGCGAACATGCTGGGGATATTATTATTATTTATTATTTGCTGAGAGCTGACAGTGTGCTGAGCATCAGGCCTGGAAGCCCAGGCCCTGCCAACGAGGCTTGCCGTCCATCAGCCAACACAGCCCAGATCCACTGAGACCAAGATACCCCCGCAGCTGCCGGGGCTGGTGGCTCGGGTCCCAGCCCAGCCTCCGAGAGCCCCCCTTCTCCGGCCCTCAGCCTTCAAAGCCCAGGTCCCTGGGCCTCCAACCCCAGGAGGAGGGGGAGGATTCGCTCCATTCCAGGAGCACCCCCTACCATCAGGGGTCTCCTCAGCTCAGCCCACACTCAGGCCTGCGGTGGCCTTGACAGGTCCTAAAAGAGACCAAGGTGGTCCTGTCCCCACCCCCTCCTGTCCTGGGCACCCAATGAACGCTGCCCTTCTCCCTCCTCAGATGAGAGGACCAGACGCCAGAGTGAGTTCCTGTGGGGATGAAGAATCCTGGGGCCTTCTCCTGGAAGCAGGGCCAGGACCAGAGGGAGGCAAGCAAGGCACAAAACATAAAGGACACAAATGTAAGGAAGCACCAAGAAAACCCAGTCACCAAGATGATAACTATTTCTGTGCAATATTTTTTAAAATCAAAATTAAGGCAAAAGTCCATGATGAATAAAATACCAAGATTTTAAGTGAAGACAGGCTCCGTGTTACTGGTTTTTCCAATGACTCAGGCTCCCTTGGGGCTCCACACAGCACAGCTAGGAAGACCCCTCTGACCGGGGGGTGCTCCGGAGCCTCCATCACCCCGCAGCAATGTCTGCCTGGGTGTGGACACATAAGAAGGTCATCATCCACCCCTGAGGGTCTTCCTGGAGAAGGAAGTGTCCAGAGGTCAGCAGGAGCCTGTCAACAGCTAGGGGTAGGATGGGGGAAGATGCATCTGTGCCTTTTCCCCATCGCAGAAAGGAGCTTCCAGCCCAGGAGCTCAGAAGCCACTGTCCCCTGCTGCTCCACACACACACCCAGCCCCAAGCTCAGATACACTACAGCAAAAGCCTGAAGAAAAACCCACCTTGGGTGTAGGACAAGCCAAGAATGGGCAGTCCTCACAGTCAGGATGTCTGCACCTGACCCCTGCGGGTGAGACCATGTCCAAGTTGCCCAGAGCCCCTCAGCATCCCTACCACGTAACTGGGGCCACTGGGACCCAGACCCCCCAGAGACCTCCCAGCCCCATCTCTCCTGTAGCCCCACCTACGCATGCATACATGTGAACCAGCCATGGCCCCCGTCCTGGACAGCTGGGGGGACCCAGCCACCCCCATCATCATTCCTGACACACCAGCCTCGTTCCAGGACCCTCTACTCCCTCAGCTGATTCATTCTTTTATTCGTGTATTTCACAACGCCCACTGGTCGCAAGCTCAGGGCGGGGTGCAGACTGGCCTCAGAGATGGAAGGGTCCTGCTCCACCTTCAGAAACTCACAGGAGGGGGAGGACACAAGCGTGGGCCTTGACTACTCAGGCAGGAGCCATGGGA
This sequence comes from Mustela nigripes, assembly GCF_022355385.1. NCBI lineage: Eukaryota > Metazoa > Chordata > Mammalia > Carnivora > Mustelidae > Mustela > Mustela nigripes. The sequence goes on along the minus strand of NC_081568.1, from coordinate 72,601,051 downwards.
GCTGCCTGACCCAGGCAGCAGCAGAGGCAAGAAGGCAAGCAGGCAGAGCAGCTTTTGGGAGGGGCAGGGGGAGAGGTTAGCCAGGGGCAAGCAGTTTGCACCAGTTTGGGGTGAGAATAAGGTAGAAGGAGGAGGGGGCTGTGGGCAGAGCAAATGTGCAAAGTGCGGAAGCAAGGAGAACCTGGCACGTTTGGGGAACTGCAGGTAAACGGGGTGCAGGCCTGGAAAAGGAGGCAGGTGAGGTAGGGTAAGGCAGCCTTCTGAGGAGGGGTCCTCCACACCACTTCCGGTTGAGGAGTTTCCACAGTTGTGGGTCTGAGGGGGGACCTCCTACCCTAGAAGCCAAAGAAAAGTCCCATGCTTTCTTGTTTCTGGCTGTGGAGATCCCTGAGCCTCGGAGGGAACGGGGGGGGGGGGGCATCCTCGGCCCCCTCCAAAATGCCCATGTCCTAATCCCCAGAATCTACCATCACATGGTTTACATAACAAAAAGGGGCTTCTGCAGGCATGATTAAGTTTAAGCGTCCAGAAATGGGGAGATGATCCTGGATTGCCTGGGTGGGCCCAATCTAATCCTGTGAGTCCTTAAAGGCAGGGAACATTTCCCAGCTGTGGTCAGAGACAAGCGTCTGTGCAAGGAGAGCCAGAGAAATGCAGTGTGGCTGGCTTTGATGACCGAGGAAGGGGCCACCAGCCAAGAAACGCAGGCGGCCTCTAGAAGCTGGCCAGGGCAAGAAAACAGATTCTTCCCTCGAGCCTCCAGATGGCACGTCATCCTGCCGACACCTTGATGTTAACCCAGTGAGCCCCTGTCAGCTTCGGACTCACAGAATTGTAAAATGATAAATGCGTGTCATTTTAAGCCCCTAAGTCTGTTGTAATCTGTTACAGCAGCGGGAGAAAATGAATATGGCCCCAGAGCCATTGGCCTCCCTGGCCGAACCGCCTCCTCAGGCTCCGGACAGAAGGTCCTCCCCTGGGAGGCTGTTTAAGGAGCTCAGCTCTGAGCTGAGCTGCCTGAGGCGGCCTGCTCTCTGAAGAAGGGCCAGAGTCTGTGCTTAGAGCCACCCGAGCCCACAGGCAGCCAGGGGCCCCAGCAGAACGTTATCTCATCAGCCAGCTCGGACCGCACACCTGGCCCTGGCTGCTTCACCTGCAGGGCTCTGCACCCCCACCCCCCGCCAGTCCTCCAGGCCGCCGTCGGGCTCAGAGCCACGTGCACCTTGCTGCTACGGCACTTCCAACCTCTCACTACCTGCTGCAAGACCATCCAGGCCCCTGGGGGCTGGGGGAGACAGGCTGAAAGGCAAGTGAACAGAGATCCTGAACCACCCTCCCCCCGCCCCAGATGCTCTGAGGTCATATAAGCCAGAAATCCCTTCCGCAAAGGGACCTCCGGATAAAAAAGAAATGTGAGTCTTCTGGCCTGAGGTGCAAAGTCACCAGTCAGCAACAAAGCTCCGCAGAGTGCCCCCCATGCACCCCCAGCCTCACACCCGGCATCAGAGTATCTGTGTCTTCTACTGTGACTGTCGGAGTCCCCTCTGTCCCCCTCCATGGGCTGTGAGTCCCACGTGCACAGAGACCGTGTCAGTTTGTTCCCACCTTGGAACCCCAGAGTCACACACAGTGATGGAACTCCTGAGTGAATAATTATGAATAATGGGATGAACGAGGGAACGAATTACTGAACACTCCCTACCTGTCCCACGAACACACGCCTGTGCGCGCACACACAGAGAGTAGCCCCAAATCTCCACCCAGCCTCTCAGCACGCTGTCATAGCACACACCCAAGAGCTGGCCTCTCAGGGGCCTCGCAGGACCCACCCGGGAAGTGGTCCTGGGACGGAGGTAGGGGAGAGGGCGCTTGTTCCTCTCCACTCCTTAGACGCTGCCAGGCTCGGGGCTGGACCTGTCCGAGGTGCTAGCCACACAGACCAGGGGTCAGCCATCAGAGGCGATGGAAAGAGGGTAGGGGTAGGGGGTTCTCCCTTGCTGTAAGCCTCCTCCCGCTTCCTCTCTGCCTGATGCTGCCTGCCTGTCCTTGAAGCATCCTCTGGCAGCCCACGAGTCTGGCCAAGGACAGGGGATCCAAGTGTACTTCCACAAGCGGAGGTGTTTACAAGTTGGCCCTAAGTACACACATTGACCCACCCCCACCCTGGTCAGAGCCCCCAGGGGTTAGAGTTGGTTGTGCCTTCTGAGCCACTGGGAGAAGGGATGAGGAAAGCACTGGGGGGCCTCGCATGGGTTGGGTCTAAGCACTGGGGCTCCTACCCTGAGCCTTTCACGCTCCCATCCGCAGACACCATCAAGAGACAACACTCACCGGGCACTCTCTACCCAGACCCTGCAGGATGTCTGCACACAGTAGGCACTCATCTCCTGGCCGCGGCAGCAGCTCCTCCCCAGAAAACTTCCCTGGGCTGGGAAGCTGCATCTGGGCAGCCTGACAGCCGGCTCAGCTCAAGCCTTCACACGTGTGTGCGTCTCCGTGCGCCAGCAACAGGCTCCCGAGAGCCTGGGAGATACAATCAGGGAGACACTCCAATCTGTGTAGTGCACGGTGATTCACAGCCCAAGACATCCCTCCCCGGGCTAGGCTGAGGAATTATCGGCCCCACCATCTTCAATTACGAGGCTTTGTCACTCATCTCCAGCCATCAGAAGGAAATGAGTGAGGAGATTAATGTCTTTTTTAAAAACTGCTTTCATCCCCTTCCTCCACGGATCCATTTGCATTTCTAAGAGGAAAGGCTCTCCACCCCCTCTGTCATCTTTGATCATCTCTCCTCTCCCAAGGCCTTCCAGGCCCTGCAGGAATCCCTTCCAGCTGAGGGCCCTGGTGGGCTCCCCCAACCAGCACCTGCCTCCCCAAGACCCAAGCAGCCCCCCCCTTGGACAGCTCAACTCCTCTGGGCTCCGCTGAGAGGACAGGGGCAACAGGGCTTCAAATCTGGCGGTTCCACAAAGCAGTCCCCAAGTATTTCCCTCAGGGAGTCTAGGATGAATTGAATTGTGTCTCTGGAAGCCCTAACTCCCCGGTAGCTCAGAACGTGATCTCCTTTGGAAATTAGGATGATTGCAGACGTCATTAGCTAAGAGGAGGTCAAACTGTTGTAGGGTGGGTCCTTGAGCCAATGGGACCGGTGGCCTTAGAAGAAGGATGCTCAGGGGTGCTTGGGTAGCTCAGTAGGTAAAGCCTCTGCCTTTGGCTCAGGCCATGATCTCAGGGTCCTAGGATCGAGCCCCGCATCAGGCTCTCTGCTGAGCAGGGACCCTGCTTACCCCCACCCTCCCTGCCTCTCTGCCTACTTGTGATCTCTCTCTCTGTCAAATAAATAAATAAAATCTTCAACAAAAAAAAAGAAGAAGAAGAAGAAGAAGAAGAAGGATATTCAGATATAGCTGCACAAGGAGAATGCCAGGGGAAGATGGCATCAGGGAACGACACAAGGCATATACCAGACAAAGAAGGCCAAAGATTGCCAGAAGCTAAGAGAAAGGCATGGGCAAAAGTCTCCCTCTGAGCCTCTAAAATGGGCTGTCCCTGGTAAGACCTTGAGTTCAGGCTTCCGGCCTCCTGAAAGGGGAGAGTGAACTTCTGTAACTCTGTCCGAAGTACATTTTTAGGATGCCCCCAGGACCCTAATACCAAGTCCATGGCCACCCCCAAGTCCTTCATCCAAGACACCTTCACTCTGGCTCAAGTAGGGGTGTGGGCACTGAGAACTGAGCACAGAGAAGCTCACCATCAGTCTCAAGATAAGACAGGTCCCTCCTCTCACCAACGGGCTCCAGCTACACAGGCTAATTCATTAGAGAATTGCCATCACCAATGGGGCCTTCTGCCATACTATTAAAATCTGTTCTCTAGAGATTTAAGGCTGAGTGTGTCACTAAGTTAAAAGCTCTGGCTCCTACTCAATCTGTCCAGACACTAAGCAAAGGAAGCCCTAAACTGATGGATGGTGAGGAAGGCTCGAAGTCCTCAGAAATGCTCAGGCTGGGACACCTGGGTGGCCCAGTGGGTTAAAGCCTCTGCCTTCGGCTCAGGTCATAATCTCAGGGTCCTGGGATCGAGCACTGCATCAGGCTCTCTGCTCAGCGGGGAGCCCGCTTCCCACCCCGCCCCGCCCCCATCTGAGTGCCTCTCTGCCTACTTGTGATCTTTCTCTTTGTCAAATAAATAAATAAAATCTTTAAAAAAAAAAAAAAGAAAAGAAAGAAAGAAAGAAAAAGAAAAAAAAGAAATGCTCAGGCTAGCCCAGGGTTCAAGGTAAATGCCAGCAGGAGTGGGCACCACCTGGAATGTGTGCCCAGCCAACAACACTGGACCATACTTGAAAACCATGCTGGTTGACCTGATCATGCTGCCCTGGGACAGGGATGGCTCTACCCGCAAGGCCTGACACGGGATTAACAGGCAATAGAACCTTCATAAATGTGTACAGAATGAATACATTTCCTGAAGGAGAGACCAAGGTCAGGTACTGCCGGGCCTCACATGGCAGATAGCGAGGGTGAGGAAAAGAGACGCTAAGACAGGTCCAGATAACTCTCCAAGACAGAATCAGGAAAGCCCTCCACCCTCCGAGGGTATGCCCCACAAACCATGCCTCCATGCAAGGCTGCCAACAGACATCAGCATTAGGATCCAGCCAGGATGGGGTGGCCCTACACTTCCCAGGGGACAAGTGTCACCATAATACCTGGTAAGGAAGAAGCGATAGTGTTTGAGCTTAAGAGCCTACCTGTATTGGCTCAAATCCTATATAGGAAACCATCTCAGTTTCCTCATCGGTAAAATGAGAAGGTAACCACACCAGTCTCTTGGGCTGTGGTTGGATTCAGTGGGCTAATACATGGAAAGCACTCAGTACGGTGCCGGGCTCATGGTACATGCTTGGTAAGTGTAAGCTGATCCTGTCTGCTATCATTATCCCATGCCCTTACAACTCCAGGGAATAGATCCTCCCACTTGCTTTGTTGGCATTCACTAATGGCTCTGCTCTGTATGACAACACCCAGCAGCTATTTACAGAGAATGGTGCCTCATGCCAGGAACACAGAAGAAAGTTACCAAGGCCCAGTAGGAAAAGGAGATAAAACACTCTGAGAATATGAGATATAAGACATCATCAACAGCGGAGAACGAGTGACCTGGAAGGTCATGTTGGTGAAGGTATATGAGACCAGAAGACACTTGGGTTTTGAGGGTTGAATAGGAGTTTATCAGCTGATTCTGAACCAGCCTATAACAGGTGTTCCATAAATAGGTAGTGATTAAACAAGACAGAGCAGAAGAAGGGCATTGCAGCCAAAGGAACTGAGATTTTCTGGTGTGTTCAGGGACAGAGAAAGGACAGAACATAATTTAGCTAGAACAGCAAGTTTGTGGGCATAAAAGCAGGCAATGGGTTGAGGCCAGGTTGGAGAAAGTTCTGAATGCTATACGAAGGGTTCTTGGCTTTATTCACAGGTTATGCAGGGCCAAGTCAGAGGAGAAGTGACAATTAAGATCTGGGTTCAGAAAGATGGCTCCACTTGCAAAGCAGGTGACATAGGACTAAAGACAGCAGACCCAAGAGGAGACCATGGCAGTCTGTCTTCCCTCCACCAACTGAGCCCCGCTCTCCATTTGCCTTTGAACTTTTTTCCTCATAGAACATGTTCTCAAGTTCACACCCCCAAAGACCCCACATTCCCAGCTATTCTACTTAAGGACATGGTGCCCACAGCTGCTTGTTACCAGAAGTCAAGACCTTTGGAGAAATGTTCATGTCTCCATTCAGTTCCCGGCTGATAATGGCGCTGGGTTGAGAGACCAGTTCAAGACATACACTGGAAACCCCTAACGGCAGACTGGCTTCTGGAATTCCAGAGGACTGAATTTTGGGTTCTTAGGGCCAGCAGCTTTCTTCTCCCTCACCCGCCCAAAGGGCCGCCTACCCTTCCACTCAGTCCAGAGGTCCTGGTGCATGGATTTCTTCCCAAACGCAGGTTGTGATGTTCTGTGTCACGGACACTTGAGAATGCCCTTGAGGCTCTGTGACTTAACCAGCCTGAGTCCCAAAACTGTGCTCTGATCTCAGCAGCCTGGCAGAAATGTTGGCAATGTTGCGGACACCACCCTGACCGTCTGCCCAGCGGCTGGGGCCACACTTAGGCAGCTGCCCCATCAGGCACTAAAATTAGGTGACCCATCAGACCCAGGACACGGCAATCACGGGCAGGTAGCCAAAGCTGCCCAGAGGGTCATCCGTCTTTGCTCGGGACTTGAGTCAGGGCACAGCAAGAACGGCAGCCCAGAGTCCCCTTTCATGCCAGGGAAACTGAGGCCTGGAGAACAGCAGAGACCACTAAAGGGGTGAGAACTTGAATTTCTGTTTTTTCCCTAAGTAAGTGTCCCTAAGAATAAAAAGTAATATACACCCCTAGGAGAAATTTAAAATATATTCCATGAAGATATAAGAGAATTTAAAAATCACAATACCCATCCTCTACGCAAACTTCCACTTAAATTCTGTCGTATCTCCCTCCTTCTTTGTTTTATACAACAGAAACACTTGACAACCTGTAAAGCATTCCCTTCCTCTACTTAGAAACGTATCGATGAATCATCCGAAATCCTTCACATGGACCAGTTTTAATCCACATACAGTTGCTTCCCCCCTCGTGCTCTTCTGAGTCATGCCGCAGTGAACATCTGGTACAAGAGTCTTTGTCCTCATCCGTGATGATCTCCTCAGGCTGGATTCCCAGCAGGCGAATGAATGGGTCACAGGAGAAGGACATGTCAGGGTCCCAGAGACAGCCTGCATCCTCTTTTCCAAAAAGTCACCCCACACGCACCTCTGTCACCTATGGCCGTGGCCCCTTCCGTGGGCTACTTTCTCTGCAAAGGAATTCTGTGTCCGTAACACACGTCTGCCTCATGCTGCAGACAAATGTCTCCTTTCAGGGCAATGCTTGCCCACCGTTCTGTTCTCCTAAACTAACCAGCCGGGAGACGCAGGAAATATCAAGGCCCCGGGGCCCAGGGACTCAGAGTTCCTTCTCCCATGTTTGTGGTCCTTCACTCAGGACTCAGAGGGAAACGCACTGACCAGGTCCTCCCAAACAGTCTCGCGCTCCGGTTCACCTCCACGGCACACACCCCCAGAAAGTGATTTCCCTCCAGTGGGGCTCTCCATCCCCAGCAAGCTTAACCAAGGAACCAAATTAAGCCAGCAAGCCATCCAGTGACTTGGCCAAGAATCGAATTGCCTTTTCACTTCCCCGCAGAGAAACTAAACTACAGGCTCAGTGTAAATAGGCTGTCTCTGGTCCGACGTCCGCCCCGCCGCCGACAAGTTATGGATGGCATGGCCGTATCCCCCGTCATAAATACAGCCCCTCGGCTAAACAAAGCTGACGGTTTTGTGCCAATAACCTTTGAACCACTCAAGCCCAGTGTCAATTGTATTTGTCTTCCAGCTAAGGTTTACTCTAGACTGTCGGCTAAATCACGGCTCATCTGCGGAGATAATTCAAATATATTACAGACCTGGGGCAGACGGGAGGGCCACCTCCCCATGCTCCGGGGCCTCCCCCGCATGGCCTCACAGGCCTGCAGGCAGCACCTTCCCCTAAACATTCAGCAAGTTCTACCAGAAAAGCACAAGAAACAAGGGACAAGAAGCAACACCAAGCCCCAGCCTGTTGCCCCCGGCTCTGCCGCCAGCCCTCTGTGGCCCCCAGCAAAGTCACCTGCCCCCCGCCCCGGGGAGCCTCTGTCTCCTCCCGAGTGAAGGAAATATGGAGTACCCATTCTGCTGAAACTTGGAGTGCCGGCTTCGGGAGGACTGTTCACGCATCAAGTCAGGCCACAGGAAGGAACCAGCTGGGCAAGGGGATAACCCAGGAAGGGCAGACGTACAGAATGAGCTCCTGGTCCCGGGCAAGGGGTAAACGTTGCTCGAGAAGACAGCAAGACCCTCCACGTCCTGCTGAGCAGCTACCGATGCAGAAACTCTTGCACCTGACTGGGGTGCAGAGGGTTCTAGAGAGATAGGATATAGACATAATAGGCTCTAATAGACGCTTACCTTCTAACAGAAAGGGAGAAACACAGGAAGTCACTCTGGGGTCAAGGCAGGTGCAATTACTCTGGCCAGCCTAGGCCGGGCTAATTTGCGCAATTAGCATTTCCTGCCACATGCCAAGCCCTGGGCTGCTCCCAAGGAGAGAGGAACTCCGACGAGATTCCTGGTCCTGGTCGGGTGGCTGGGGCCGCTCCGACACCCACCACCACAACTACCCCCACCCACCTACCTTTGAAATCTGGGACCCTCTCAGCCATGATCAGAGTGCTCAGTGCCTCTCACCATTTGTGGGGCTTCCGCCAACCACATCCCAAGCTGACTGGAACTCAAACACCCCCAGGGAAGGAGGAGGAAAAGGCCCAGGAGACTTCACCTACTCTGCTTCTCAAGTGGCTCTGCACCTCCAGGCTTGGCCGGCTACGAGGCCAGAACCACAGTGCTAGGGTGGTGTTGTTTGGGCTGTGTTTGGAGACCTCCCATGAACCTCTCTTGTTGAGAAGAAACTCAACAAGTAAAGCTCAGTGAAGAACCAGAGGGGCGAAGAGGTGTCATCGTTAAGAGAGCCCCCAAACCGGGCAGCTACCTAGCACCTCGGAGCACCATTCTCTGCTCTCTGTAAAATGGGAATCACATTCTCTGCCCAGAGGGTCACTGCCAAGAGCACACAAAATGGGTAGCACTGAAGCCCTTCATGTCTGGAGACACACTCGGGTCATGAGGCTGTTTCCTCCACATTCTCATCCTGGCTCCGCCTCTCCCTTGCCCCCTGCCATCCCTGGGCTCGGTGGAATCAGGACAGGCTTGTATAAGGCCATCCCTAGCGTCCTTTCAGTGTTGATGACACAGGAGTCAGGACATGGGTCCACCCCTGAGGCCAGCCCAGGGTGGGGTGCTCCCTCTGCTCCCTCATCAATATCAGGACAGTCCAGGGACAACGTTGACAGGACCAGGGCCCAAGATGACATCATCACTCACCTCTGGGAGCCTCACCCCTGCCTGGGGATGGCGGGACCGCTCTGGCTTCCCCTTCTCATCTGTGCTGGCACTGGGAGAAGGGAGTGCCTGCACCAGCTCCGCACCCAGGGGGAGATGAGAAAGAGCAAAGCCACAGCCTCTGTGCCGAGGGGAGAAGGCAGAAGACATTTATAAATGACCCTCTTAGCTATTTACGAGACACCTTCTGAGAGAAAGCAGGAGAGGAGTAGAGGAGGAGAAATAAACTTGAAGTAGGAGAGCCGGCTGGTGTCTGAGATGAGCTTTGATAATCCAGCTGTGGCAGCATTTCTTCTCTGTTTTTATGGCCGCCTTTACAGCCCTGTGTTTGCGACTCTTTATCAGGAGCCGGAAGGAGAGAGTGAGCAAGATCCAAGGCAAAGAGCCTTCCCCAGCAACTCCACAAGCAGATACCACCTCATCTGGAGATCAAGATAACCCCAGTTTTCCTCCCAGGGCGGGCGGCTGTGCCCCAGACATGGGGATCTGGGCTGGAGAGGCATTCCTGAGCACGGCAGTAAATCTGCAGAGCCAGGCCCTCCTGGCAGTCCAGACTGGGCTGCAGGCACCCGACCCTGGAGCTGGGGCGGGGCCTGGGACTGAGGTTCTCCGGAGATCCGGACGCTCTGGATCCCTTGTCCCAAAACTCCCTGAAGTCAGGGAGTCTCTGGGCTCCATAGGCATAACCTGGTGCCGCCCACTGGGCCTGGGCGTGACAGCCTCCCAGTGGTCACACCAAGGCTGGGCCTGGGACTTTGCCATCCTCACCCTCCTGAACTTTCCAGGATTATGAAACAATGGGGGCTGGGGAGGACTCCCATCAGGCAACCTAGATCTGAATCCCAGCTTCTCCCCTTGCTCTCTGGGGCAGGGAACTCTCTCTGGGCCTTCATTTTCTCATCTGTAAAATGGCCCCTGTGAGCGGTCCCTAACCTTGCATGAGGGGACCCCATGCAGGAGCTCAACAGATTGCGGTAGTCTTCGTAGTGGGTGACCAGCCTCGCCTAAATGATGGTGGCCCTGTTCCCCACCCCACACAGGCGGCGTACCTTACTGAGCTCTTAACATGGGCCAATATGCTTGCAGGAAAGAGACGTGTCACAGAAATGGAGAAAAGAATAGGCCTGACCCCTAGGCTCCTCTAGGGAGCCCAGAGTCTGAAGCCAAAAATAAATCTACAAATACAGGATCTGCTAAGAGTAAAACTCCAGGATTGTGCAAAGGGAGAACGATTGTGGATACAAGTATGGCTGGGGGCCGGGGTGGGTGGGGGGGTGCCAGAGAAGCTACTCAGAAGAGGTGTCTCCAGGCTGGGACCGAAAGAGGGAGTAAGAGTTGGCCAAACAAAGAGGAAAGGGGAGCTGTTGCCTGTAGTCAGTTAATGGCTGGTACTGGGAAGCTGCTGAGCCCCACGCAGGGGAGGCAGAGACAGCTGGACCCCGGCCACAGGGGAAGAGAGAAATTGGCAGACCAGGATCCAGTTAGCAAGAGCCTCTCTTGTAGGCTGGGCAGCCCTGGGCTGATGCGGAAGATGCTGAACGTGGCGTCCAGGGCCAGGAAGGGGTGGGGGAGCGCGGTGGTGACATGAAATCAGAGTGCCTTTGGGGAACTTCTCTGGGATCCCGGAAGATGGCAGGTAGGGGAGGGTTGGGGAGATCTGACAAAGCAGCAGCTGCAGCAGGGGGATGGCCTGGAATCTGGCTCCTTCCAGCTGCCTGGAGTGTCAAATGCTCTTCAGTGAACCCACATGGCCACATAATTGCCCCACCGCCTACACTTCCTCGAGCAGACCTGCTTCTCCAGGGCAGCCAGGAGGCCAGATCCAGGTGCCCGGTATTGGGCCTGGCAGCTTCGGAGCCCCCAGGGGCCACAGCGGGCTGTGACACCTGCCTCCTGGACCCTGGACGGAGACACCTGCCCCTGGACAACCCAAGCGCCGAGAGGTGCAGACACCCTGCACGTTGCCTCTCTGCTGCTGGGTGACAACCAGGGCCCCCACTCTTGAGCTGCCTTTGGAAGTACAACCACACACCTTCTTCTCCTTGCTCCTCCTTGAGCCCAGCTCAACCCAGCTGCCCCACACTCCTGTCAGGTGGTGCTTATGGCCACCCAGGCTCTGGGAGTCCCCCTAGCCAGAGCCCTGGATGGGCTCAGTGCGACGAGGTGTCACTCCCAGCTCCTTGTACCAAACAGTGACTCTCTGTCTCCCCTTCTGTCTCACTGGCCTTCCCCTTCCTTCCTTTCCAAGGGTTCCCCAATAGCTCCTACTGTGCTCTGTGGGGACATGCCCTCGACCCCTCAAGCAGAACCCCAAACTGGCTTTCCAACATTTTATTTTTAAAATAATATGGATTCACAGGAAGTTGCCAAGATAGTACAAACAGGCCTGTGGACCCTCCCCCGCAAGTCGCCCATGGCTACATCCCACACTCCTCGAGGACACACCAACCGCAGTAAGCCCACATTGCTATCAAGGGTGTGTACCTCCCGTCATCTCATCATGTGTGTAGACGCATGAGATCACCACCAAAATCAAGATACTGCACCATTCATTAACCTGATCTTTGAGATGGCCTCTTTTTTTTTTTTTTTAAGTATATGCGATAAAACTACCCCCAAAAAACCAAATCGGGATGAAGAATAGAGACTGAACTCAAGAAATTTAACATTACCAGCACTGATCAAATGTCCCCACCTGAGCAAAGACGCAGACACCTTGCTGCCCTCGACCCACCTTCCGTCCACCCAGCCCCACCCTGGCCCATCAGAGAGAGGCAAGCAGGCAGCAGGAACCCAGGATGCAGCTCCATAAGAGCCAGAGCCCTGCATTTCTCTATCCCACCCACCAGGGTGAGCCACTAGTCTTCCGGGCAGCCTATGCCCCTGCCCCTTCCCCTTCCATACGTGCAAACCAGCTACTGCTCAAGTCACTTCTTGCCCCTCCTTGAAGGCCAAAGGGGGCTTCTCCAATGCCTCACCATTGCCACAGATGGACCCCTAGCCAAGTGGGGTTCCCACAAAGTTGCTGAATGAAGGAGTGTGACCGTGGACGAGTCCCTTCCCCTCTTAGTCCCTGAGATTCCAGCCCCACCACCAAAGTGTGGTGCACAGCCAGGGAAGCTCAGACGGGAACTCCACGTGGGCTTGTGACAGGGTCCCAAAAGGCAACAGCACTTAGACTTTGTCTCCCAGGCCTCCTGGCCAGCCCTCCCTCTCCTAGGGACCCCTGGAGCAGACTCCTGGGAGAATACTGGATACCGGGGAAGCAGAATCAACGGCAAGCCTGGGAAACGAGAGGGAGACACCGGAAGCCAGCTCCCTGGTATGGGGCCCAGAGATCCAGAGCCCAGGGCTCTGGGCCACCTCTACTCAGAAAGAAAGGACCCTGGCCCCAGGAAAAGAGGCCAAATCATCAGAGTGAGGGCAGGGATTGGGCTTCCCCTGTCCCCACGCCCACCCACTTCAGGAACTCCTTCCCTAGCCCAGAGGGAAAAGCCAGGAGCCCTCTGGGGCCCACCTCTGGCCTCTCATTCAGGCCTGCCTCGCCTGTCTCTTACCCTCTTCTCACCATCCTAGAGCAGAGCCCTGCTCAGACCACTTCCCAACTCAGTTACCCTCCATGTGTCCCCATTTTCCCAGGGGATCCTTTGTCCTGGCCTAGGTCCATCCCACCCCCATCACCCTCTGCCCTGGGTCACACTGAACGAAACCAAACTGACAGATGCCCAGGTACTCCCCACATTCCCCATTTCCCTATTCCGGGTTCACCTATTCCGTGCGCTCTCCTATATGGCCTCCCCCTCTGCTCCAGAGGAAATCTCCCCTCTTTCTATCCAGAAGGCCTGCTGACCTGCACCGGGAAATCAGGGACTAGGGGCTAGCCAAGGAAAAGCATGTCACATCAAGCTGAGGAGACTGAGGCCAAAGTAGGGTATCATGCCCTCTGCCCCCTACCTCCTCTGTTCTGCCCTGATCCTTGGAAAAAGATGAGTGGCCATATCTGCCTGGACCATGGGCAAGAGATAGGAAGGTCACCTTGTACATCCAGGTGTCACAAGCTAGTGCCAGACCAGCTCCACCTTGGAAGTGCCGGCACTGCAGACTAGAGCCACATTTCCTGGTTCCTAGAGGAAGGCGACCTTGGGATGTGCAGGTCACACCCACCTCCCAGCAGGTGACCCAGCTCCCAAGGATTCCTAGGGAGATGCGGCTCAAGGGGGCAGGAAGGCTGTCTGGGTCTCGACCCGCGGGTCCAGAGCTCTGGGAGAGGATGGGGGCATCCTTCAGGAGAAGACACCAGCCCAGGACCAGGCCCCATTCAGGCCAGGCTGCTCCTCCTTCCTCACTATTAATGGCTCTCTGCAGGCTGCTCTCCCCTTTGTTCTGCCAAACAAGCTCACTCCAGACTCCCAAGTCAGCCAGGAACTTGGCAAACATTTGTCAAGACTCGTTCCCCTCACTCTGTGTTTGTCTACTCAGCAGAGATCTGGGCTCTGTGCACAGACAAGCTTTGCCCCTAAGGCTCAGAGGGAGCCCCATCGTCTGCAGGTACAGCAGGCTGGGTGTCTCCCCATCCGCCAAAAGTCCAGCCTCCCTCCTCCCGACAGGAAATCCCACCCGATCCTCAGTGTCAAGCAGCCGCCCCAGGGCAAAAATCACAAGCAGGCCTTGTCCATGGGACAGTCACACCTCAGGGGCAGCAAGTTTGAGGCCTCTAGAGATAAGAGGAAGGACAGATTACATGGACTCAAGCTTTGCGGCTCGGGTGCTGAGTATGAGCTAAAACCCAAAAGAAGGACAGCGATGGGGAAGCAGGAGTAGCCGCCACTGGCTCACCCCATCCCCCCCCTTTCCTCTGCATGTCCTGAAGTCAGGAGGGCGGCGCCCACCAACCAGGGTCAGTGTGCCCTGACCGATGCCACCAGATGGGCAGACGGTCCCCAGAAAGGCAGGCAGTCTGTGGAGAAGCCAGACTTGGAAGTCACAGTCACTGCCAGGGAGAAGACACTTGGAGGCCCATGCCAGATGGAGACCCCCGAGGGCAGAGACAGTTCAAGGGAAGTGAGTCTCTGGGCCTCCGTTTCCCTAGATGCGCAGCAGGAACAGAAATGGGAGGGAGCTCACCCACCAGCAGGCACACAGGCAAGCTGCCTCGGACCCCAAAGCACAAGGCAGGAGAGAGAGAGAGGCTGGGGGGCAGGGTCTAGAAGCTCAGGCGGGTCTCCTTGCCCTCGCTGGGCTTGCACTGGTTTGCTCCTTGGAGATGGAAACGTCACCTGCTTTTCAGATTCGCTCTGAGAGGTGGAGCTGCTAATGCATGGGGACATATTGGCAAAGGGCTGGCACACACCAGGGGCTTAATCCATGGGAGCCCAGGTTAATGTCACTGTGATTCGTGATCTTGGGCGAGTCCCTGATCCTCTCCTTGAGCTGTAAAATGGGCTGATGGCCACCGGCAGTGATGAGAAAATGACCTGCTACGAAGAGCTCTGTGTAGACCTGGCATCCAGCTGGCGCTCGGAAGTGTCGGCCCCTGAGCACACATCCAGTAGGTATTCAGCAGACGCTTGTTGGGCTGCCCCCAGGGTCCAGGAGACTAGGACTGGACAACCCAGAAGGAGCCTCCTTACCCTGATGCTTGCCAACTGTGGTCCAGGGAGCCCTGGGGCACACTAGATGCTGCAGAGCCAGATGGGGATACGGGAGTGGGGAGGGCGCATGAGCTCACACACACCGTCACCCAGAGCAGAGCTACACTCATCTGTCTAGCAGTCCTGGTAAAGCTGCATCTGGAAAATGGGCCCTGCTGCTAAAACTAATCCGACCCCCCGTTTTCCAAATGAAGAAAATAGCATCCAGGGCCACCTGGGTGGACCAGTCAGTTAAGTGTCTGACGCTTGATTTGGGGTCAGGTCATGATCTCAGGGTGGTGAGATCGAGTCCAGCTTCAGGCTAGCGCAGGGTACAGAGTCTGCTTAAGAGTCACTCTCTCCCCCTCTGACCCTCTCCTACCTCTCTCTTCATCTCAGAAGGAAGGAAGGAAGGAAGGAAAGAGAGAGGAAGGAAGAAAGAAAGGAAAGGAGGGAGGGAGGGAAGAAAAAATTAAGCCCAGAGAGGCCCATAGACAAGGAGTCAAGCACCTTGGAGCCACAGGGCCCTTCTCAGTGCCTCTCTAGGCTACCATCGCCACAGCTGGGGCAGGGGCTATAATGGCCGTGCCCATGTCAGATGGATAACATCCAGGCTGAGCCTGCACTCCACGAGCTTTGTCATTACCCTGCCCCAACCCAGCCCTGGGGCAAACTCCTGCTGCCTCCACAGCTTGATGGGAAGGTCTCTTCCTCCAGAAAGTTTTCCCTGACCCCAGGTTAAGTTTGCTGCCCCCCCGTTCTGTCTCCCATGGCTCCTAACCTGCACCACTTCTAAAGACAGACTCTTCTTAGACTCAATCCCTCATGAAGACTTGCACTGGGGCTGCTCATCACCCCTGTGTCCCTCAGCACCAGCACATAGGACAGGTGCTCAAGTATTGTCTGTGGAAGGAAGGAACCATGGCCTCCATTGTCCTCATCTATGTAATGGGTACATACCACCCCTCAGGATGAGAAAAGTGAACCATTTACCATGTCTGGCAGATCAAGGGCTTAAAAAGGCAGGGGCCTCTGTCCTGATGTCTCAGGCAGGTTCAAGGGCTGGGGGCCAGGCAGCCATTACCCACCAGCCTCTGCCATGGCAGTCTCACCTCAAGGAGCAAAGGCCTGGACTGGGCATGTAGAGTCCCTCACCAAGAAGCCAGGGTACCTTGTCCAGCAGGAGTGCCTGCCAGGCCTGCATACCCCTTCCCAGCACTATGCATTCAGAACTTACAGAAAAGAGAAAACACAAAGCACACAGCTGAGGAGAAGGGCCACGAAGCCCTGAGGATCCAGGACGGACTCGTCTAGTTGGCCCTGACCTGACCCCAGTGTTCCTGACAAGCTCAGGAGCCTGAGGATGAGGCCAGACCCAGCACATAAGGGCTGTGCTAGACCTCACAGCCCAACGAGGCAGGAACTCTTAGTATCCACCATGGAAAGGCTGAGAATGTGAGGCTTATGGTGCAAAGGGGCAGAACCGGGATTCCACCTCGTCTGACTCCAGGTGAGCCTTGAGTGCCAAGGAGAATCTAGGCCAGACATGAACACACGGAACATCTCAAGTCCCCAAGTTCTATCCTGCTTGGCCCTGATAGCGAAACTGGAGTGCTGGGAAAGGGAGGGTATAGCTTGGAGTGGCGCATTAGAGGTAGAGGTGCCCCAACCGCCCTCACAACTCGGCACAAAAACACTCCCATCTCCTGGTCTCAGGGTAGTCAGTCTGAGGAGTCCCAGGGACAGCAACCAGTCCTCTGCTCCCAAGGTTCCCCAGCCAACGGGAAGCAATCCCACAACACCGAGAAAATCAATATTTCATGAGCAGCTCCCTCCTGGTCTCCAATCATATTTTCAATTGTCACAAAACAATTCAGAATTTCCAACTCGGGGCTAATAGGCCGCCATCAGCCAGTCAGCGAAAGCAAGCCAGGGTAATTATTTTAAAAGCTTTCGACAGGGCTATTCTGAGCTGACTTCCCCAGATTGTCTGTCTGCAGCAGTGACTGTGCCCCTTCCGGCCCTGGGCACCCTGTCTCCCCTCGTAGGAAGCTGCCATCTGGAGGGCTACTGAGGTCCCGGCCACAAAGCCCCAGAGGATGGGACAAACAGCTCAGGTCTGCGGAGGGTGATCTGGGGCAACAAGGGACAGCTCGTGGCAGGCAAGTGTCAAAACTTCCTACCTTCACAGTTCTCAGGCCAAACTGTGGCCCCCTGTGCCCATGGAGGGTGAATGGACCGACAGACACATAAAAGGATGGACAGAGAGGCAGAGTGATGATGTCACAGGAATTGGCTCTGATCCCATCTCAAACCTATCCTCTATTCTCCAGGCACAGCGATCTTTGTAAAAGAGAAATGTGACGGATTTCCCACTGTTAAAACTCCCCCTCTGCTCCTCTTTGCCTTCAGGATAGCATCCCACACTCCTAACAAGGATTATGAAGCCCTGTGATATCTGGTTCCTACTTAATTCTCTAGCTTCCTCTTCTCCCTTTCTCTGCCTTCCCACCTGTCCCAGTGCTGTTCCCAGCGAGGAATGGGGAGTGGAGAAACTGTTCAGACAAACTCAAGACCTATATGGCACTCAAGACCCTTCAAAAGCAGGCTATAGATTTCCTCTCCAGCACTGTGCTCCAAAATGGTTATGGGTTGGTATGTCTGTCTCCAGCTCAAATAAGCAGAGGCCATCCATCCTTGTATCACTGCAATCACAAGCACAGAATAAGTGCTCTCTAAACTTGCTGACCTGATAAAGGCCAGTCCAGGAAGGTCCCAAGATCAGGTCTCTTTCCACTATTCCATGCAGATGCTGATACGTTTGCAATGAAAGAAAATACTTAAGATGCCCAAATGGTTCCTATTTTTGCTTTGGCTGCCAGGAAGCTCAGAGGGCAATATAATTATGCTCCAATAAATTGATATCTTACCTGATCGTAGGTGTTCCTCTCTATCTGTAGAGACTCTAATTCCCTCCTCACAGGTAAGAAAGAGTACCCAAATATCCCTCCCTTGCTCTGCAGATCCATCCCTAGATACGAGTCAGTAGACACTGAGCCTCACCCCCACAGACTTTCGGTAGCCCTCCAGCTCTTGCTACAGATGAATGCAGGAACAATCCTGATGGACTTCAGACTGTCCCAACAAAGCCAACTCCTCCCCATCACACTGCAGCGGACTCCCCACCAACACCATCAGCAGCCCTCTGAGAACCTTCACAGTGCAGGGACTTCTTTGAAAACCAACACATTCCCTGCCACAAGGAGCTCAGAGAACTTGCTCAGGACAGCAGCCAGGATTCTTGGGGTAGTGTGCTCCTTAAGATGGGGGAGCTCCCCCTCCCAGCCTTCTGGGGTGGATCCTGTGACCCTGGCCTAGCCAACCACAACCCCGAACCACTCTTCCTCACAAGGCGATTGGCTGCCCTTTGGGCATGTGAGTTGCACCCAACCAATCAGCACAACAAATCCCTTGGCCCACCCTAGGGAGGGACCTGTGGTTGGCAAGAGAGACTCAGCCCCGCTTTTAGAGACCTTAGAAGTGGTAGGGGCAACGGGTTTTAATCAGTCATTACACAGATATTGGTATCAATCCTAGTGCAATAAGCGCTATGAAGGAGAAAGAGGACACTTTCCCTACTTTCACTGGATATGGAGATGAGAAACTATGGGAAGAATTTATATGCCTTTCTGCACAAATGCGACTAAAGACGTTTGCCCATTATGTTTAATATGAAGTCATGCGACAAATTCATCCCAGAGTTTTGTACTGGGGACAAAAACTTCTGATTTGAGGACGTATATGAGTTTGGAAGGAAAAACAAAGCAAACGCATCAGGAGTTCTGCTGATCTTTTGTGATTAGGTCCCTGGAAGCTCACCGCAAACGTGATACTGGGGTCGAGGACTGTGTTACCTCTGTTCCTGGTCGATCCAGCTCCAACCCTCCTCTCTCTGAAGCCTGATCTCTCTGCCTTCGAAGAGGAAATGTATGTGCCCCAAGATGTCAAAACCTGAAGGGAAATCGGGAAAATTTCTTTTTTGGAGGAAGTGAAAATAAGATCTTTTTTTTTTTTTTTTTAAGTGTTTTGACCCACTCCATTTCTTGAAGAACTTCCAGGCCTTCGGGGCCTGATCTCACCCCCACCCACCTGCCTAGTCTCCCTGGTCTGAAACTTCCTAGAAGCTAAGCAGGGCATGAGGGGCAGGCCTACTAAACCAGAGAAGGGACCTGCTCCTGCCTGACTCAAACAACAAGAGCACAAAGAAGGAAACAAAAGTGAGAGCAAACTATTTTAAAGAGCAAAGCAACCTGGCAGGTTTCACCATTAACATTGGAACGTTTGGCCCAGCTGCTCAACTCCCAGCAGGGCCGCACCTCTCTCCATCATCTCGCAGATTTCTTCATGAAACCAAAACTCTTTTTATTCCCATTTTGCAGGTAAGAACGCTGAAGCTACAAGAAGTTATGTGATTTGCCCAAGTCCACATGGCTAGTAAAAAACACAGACAGGATTCCTACCCCAGCCCTTGGGTCTCAGAGGCAGCTTTCTGGCACCACAGGCTCTCCCTGTAAACAAGGGCACACAGATATCCATACATACACATGCCCTGCGGTTGCTGGGAACAAAACCCGGAAAATTGCTGGTGTGCAGGGGTAGGGAGGTCTGATTTCCCAGTGCAGATGCCAGAATGAAAGCCACTCCAGCTAGACGCGGATGTCACACCCTCTGTGCAGAGTAAGGGCCCAGCAGTTGCACTTATGCCCAAAGACACTAGGCCACCTTGGGTCTCTGGGAAGGCTGCCCCAAGGTCGGAAGTGTCTCAGCTTAGCAGCCTGTAGGGCCAGATCCACCAGCAGACCAGTTTCACACATAAAACAGCCAATATCACGGCAGCGGAGAAGCAGAAGCTAGAATTCCTGAAATGCAGTGTCCAAGCTAAGCTGCAAGACTACAGGGCCACCTCCAGGTCCAGGTCTGAAATCCTGTGGGCTAGGGGACTTGGCTCTTAACCGTTATGATCCTCTGTGCACCAGAGCCACAGCAGCCACCGGAAAAGCATTCCTGCTGTTGACAATGGAGGGGAGGCTAGGAGTCCTGAAACAGTAAGACAGGGGGCAGGGGCCATTTCTCAGGGCCCAGAACGTGTGGAATCTGCGAACTTGGGTAGGCTTTGCGAGTTTGCAAGGAGTTCCTGTCTCTGCGATCCCGCGCCAGGTGGCCCTGGAGACCCGGGCAAGCAGAGTGTCAGAGCGTCAGAGCGGGCGCGGGCCGTGGCCTCTCCCGCGGCAGCTGTCGGCTCAAACCAGGCAGGGAGGCGCCGCTGGTGACTGCACCTCATGAAACATTGATGCCCGGCTTTCACAGTGCCATCTTCCAGCACCTTGAGCCAAAGCGGCAGCCCCAGAGACCCATAGCCATCGGAGGGCATCTCAGCGGCTCCTGCCCCCCAGGGTGGTCCCCCGACATTCTGGTTTGCGGGACCCTGTCGCATCGCAGGGCCCCAGCAGCAGTAGGCTCAGACTGGGGGCTTGGGGAAAGCAGGAGCCTGGGTCAGCCAAATGTTTTCCCCCACGAGGCTTCCAGAGGGGTTATCTGGCTGTGGGCAACACCGGGTGGAACCCAGATCCCATGAGTCCTGCCCATCTCCCAGAAAGAGGCCAACGGGGCCACATGGATAGAGTCCTCCCTTATACGGGGGATGGAGGGTGTGCGAGGGACGGAGCAAGTGGCCACAGATGCATCTGCGCTCCGGTCCGTAGCCTTGATCTCTCTGCTCATCAGCCCAGCCCCGGAGGAGAATTAGGGAGGGGGGTTCTCCTCCAAGCAGGGCAGGGGTCGGGCGTTCGCCCCTCCCCAGTAACAACACCCCCCCCTCCAACACCCACAGAGAAATTCTGGGGTCGGACCTCAAACCTCCTTGGCCGCCAAAACCTGCGCCGCGGACACTCCCTGCCAAAATGCAAGACCAGCTTCCTCTCGCAGGCTGAGCGGAAAGGGGAAAGGTAGAATCTTAGAACCCCGGCGTGACCCGCGCCAGGCAGGACCAGGGCAAACTCCAAACAGAACCCGTCAAACCGAGGTCTTCCTGGGCCCCTGTGTGCCAGGTGGGGAACGGAGCCGAGTGAGGAAAAGTGCGCAGAGGCCAGGCCGGGACCCAGGCGGCTTCGTCCGCATGTGGCCCGGGTCCCCCTTCCGCCCGCGTTCCCCGGCCTCAGACCCCGCCGGCGACCCGCGCCGACCTCTGACTGCGCCCCGAGGGAGGCCCGGACCCCTAGCCCGCAGGACCGCGCGCCGCCCCTCCCCGCTGGTCCAGGCGAGCGCCTCGCTTCCCCTCCCCCCTTCCCGCCTCCCCGGCCCGTGTCCCCGCCTTCCCCGCGGGCGACGGGCGGCGGCGGCGGCGGGAGGAGCGGGCCGAGCCGAAGCTGCCTGGACCTTGCGCGGAGCGATGTAGCGAACCAGCGGGCACCCGAGCTGCGCGCACTGCTGGAGACGCAGCTGGATCTGGGGCCCCAGCCGAAGTCGAAACCTCAGGCAGAGTCCGTGGCTAGCGAGCCCGGAGCCGAAGAGCCGCACACGCAGCGCAACCCGCGTGGGGTAAGAGTTGTTGGGCTGGGGGCGCTGGGTCGCCGCGGTGTTGGGGCGCAGGGAGGCGGTGGCAGATTCCGCACTGTTTGCTCCAGGCGTTTGTGGGGTCCAGTGGGTGGCGCGGGACTGAGCGCACCGCCCGGGAGTCCGGGCGCCATCGAGGCAGCGCAAGGACTCGCTCCTGAGCCCAGCGCTGAGCGCTGCCTCACCTACTTGGAGGTCCCACCCATGCTTTGGCTCTAGGCACCCCAAGAGGGCAGCAGCCCCGGGGGCGCGGGCCCCAGCCCTGCTAAGGGCACAGCCCAGGACGCCCTTCGCAGCCCCTCGCGGGGGCGCAGGCCTCCGGGGACCTCTAGGAAAAAGGGCAGGCGAGAGGGCCGCCCGCCGCTTCCCGTTGCGCCGTGGAATGGGGGCCCCAGCACGAGCAAAAGCGCTGGCCCCTCTGCACGCCTGGGGACTTGAGCCGCAGCTTCGCGTCAAGAGGGTATTTTTTCTAAACGACACCGCTTCGTTCGTTGGTTCGTTGGTTCCTTCGGGCGGCTATGCCGCAGAAAAGCAACAGACACCGGCCAGAGCCCCGGCTCTCTTCACCAAGGACCCCGACGTCCCGCCGCCGTGCTCCGAGGCGCCCCCAGCCCACGGAGGCCTGCTCTCGCCCGCAAGAGTCGGGCTTTTTCTTACCCAGACAGAAACCCCAAATGCTCTTCGCAAAATCCAATAAAGACACTCCCGCGGCTTCTCCGGGGTTTGGTTGTTCACGCAGGGTTCCCCGGCACACAGCCGCTTCTCTAGAACCGGGTCTTGGAAATCTGAAATTGACCAGCCGGCTCTGAGCCGTTTCGGCCGCGGTCAAGTGAGGGCCCCGAGGCCGGCATCGCAGAAATGGGAACCCCAGGCTGGAATCCGGTTCCAAGGTTTTCCGATTCAGGAATCCCCTGAATCTAAAAATATTTGAGCCCACTTTTCTGAGAAACTAAGGCTTGGGTATTCTGTTGGCAACCCAGGGGACTCTGACAGCCACCCGTCCCAGAGGAAGGCAGTCCCAGGTTGCTGCCCCTTTGGCCAAAGACACAGGTCTAGGGTAATGGTTAAAGCTACAGACTGCAGAGGCAGCAGGGGAGGGGGGACTCCCTGACTCCCTCCCCTTTCCTCATACTGCTTGGAACTCTTCATCTCTGCTCGGAAAAGGAAAAGAGGCAGACAGGGGCATGGAGACCAGCCTGCCAGGACTCTGGGGTGCAGGGGAAGCATTGTTGCTTCCCCAGCCATACTCAGAGTGCCCTTCTCTCAGGAAAGCAGGTCTTGGGAAGAGGAGGCTGGGGTAATGGCTTTAGCTGACCCTCTGCTCCCAAGTTGCGTGACCAGCCTCGGCCATTCGCCCACCCTTCTCCGCCTCTTGGCTCAGCCATTCTCAGGAACCAGAGAACTACCCGTGAGTGGACTCCGTGAGCCATGAGGCCAGCCCTGCCAGCTGGTGCCAGAATTCCGAGTTCCCTGCTCCCATAAGCACCCCACTCAGCCATCCTGCCTGAGTACATCCCAGGTTTCTGCACCAGGACAGGCTCGGGAAGCCCAGGTATCAGGAAGGCTCAAGCTGGGATCCTTGGAAACCTAGAGAATCCAGTGAGATGGTTCCCTGCCCCACCTGAGCACCCCTTTCCCCCTTCACCCAGTAATTGCTTGTATTCAAAGAAACAAGAGCTTTTATTGGAGAGGGGGTAGAGCAGACAGAAGGAGGTAGGTGGTCCCAGATGCACTCCCAAAACTGGGTTTTCTAGTTTGAACTTCTCCACAGCCTAAGAGGCTTAGGGTTGGAATGTCCCAGAGAGTCATGGATGGCCTCGAGGGCAAGCCACGGCACATTCCTTCCTTTTTCCTAAAATCCCTCGATTCTAATGCAAAGATTAGGACAGGGTACCCCCCATAATCGAGCGAAAGGATGCCCTCCATGAGGGCCCTCCAAACACTCTTCCCAAATAAGATTACTGAACCATTCTTGGGCACAGAATCTGTTTTGAGCAAGACGGACCTCAGGAAAGGTCCCTGTGGGGACTACTTCAAACCCCACAACAGCCTAGGCTTCTCCACTCAACCCAGCCAGGACTCCAAGCCTCCAAATTTCCTGAAAGTCACAGATTCATCGCTAGCTCTGTGTGGCCTGAAGGGATGGGAACTAGGGCACATGGTTCCAGCTCCAGGAAGCCCTCATCCCTCCTCTCCTCACGTCCCCATCACCAAGCAAGCTGGAAGCTGAAGCAACAGGTAGGAATTGCTGAGTCCCGAGTCAGACATGGAAACTGGGGCACAATGCAGGCCAAGCCTTGCCCAAGGTCAGATGGCAAAGCGGGGAGAACACTGAACCCCTGCTTTTACTCCTGAAAGAGAGCTGCGTCCTGTCCTGTGTGTGTGATGCATGTCTGTGAGTGTGCTCAAAGCCCCTTCCCTGCCTGGGATAGTGCCCAGCCGGCAGAGGGTGAGGCTGAGAAAAAGAGAAACTGTCCGTGTCCATTCTCCAGCCAACACCCTGGCTGGCCAGGGTGTCCTCCCTGTCGGTCCCTTCCTCGCCCTGTACTCATTCAGCATTGGGGGGAGTGCTGTGCAGTGAAGTGACCACCCCCCCCAGCCCCTCTCTAGGCCTCTGGGCCCCTGGGGATATGGAGCTTCACCCTGAAATTGACTGAGGGCCTTTTGGTGGTCCACACAGCAGGCATCAAGATTTCCAAAAAGAGGGACTACTGTGACTGCCTAGATCACTGCCAGAGGCTTGGGTCCACTGCAGCACACAGCAGGTGCTCGATAAATGCATTAAATGCATCAACAGTGAAGGAGGTGAGCCCCTCAGACGGACCTGCTAGAGCTTCAGAGTCACAGAACACGCTCCATTCATCTGTGGAAGATGGTCTCTTTACACCCCATGGACAGTGGAAGGCTAGAGCTTTCAGCCTCTGGACACCCAGAGGTGCTCCATTCATTCCCCATCACCACCCAAGCGGCCACTGTGCTCCCCACCTTGGCCTGACACCTGGCAGCCTTAGAACATAGCTCCTGTCCCCGACCAGCCTGATTTTGCATTGAGCAGAGTTCTGGAACCCAGAGGTCTGGCTGTGGGCATGCCTAGGTGACTATATGCAGCCCCATGGGTGGATTTATTGAGTATGTATGCATCTGTGTGTGCCGCACACCTACATTGTACGTGCTACATATGTGTGTGTGTGCGCGCGCTCCTGAGTCCTGCCTGTGCCCAGGCAGGCTGGGTCACACGCTGTGCTTGAAAAGAGTTACCTGCTGCTGCAACCGCAACTGCGAAATGTGGTAAAAGATGGGGCTGAGGGCAAATGCAGGACAACCATACTTCCCAGGCCCCCTTTCTGCCATCCTCCCCCTACACACACACACACACACACACACACACACACACAACTTAGAGAAATTCCCCTCTGGGAGGAAAGGGCAGGAGTTGCAGAATCTCCCAAACCAAACCCCCTGAGGAACATGGTCCCTCTGTGGCCTCAGACCCAAACCCTGCCCCTGCGGCCACAGGCACCACTGAGAAAGTGCTCCAGACCCCAAGGAGCCATGCTTTCTCCCAGGGCCCCCGGGCTGGGGGCCTTGGGCTAAGCTTCAGTGAGTGAGAAGCAGGCCTGTTTCTACCCTTCAGCCATGGACCCCTGCAATCCTCGCCAAACAGCTCAGCCTGAGGCTGTGGGTCTCCCTCTGGTGAGAAGCCAGGGTGAGGGCAAGAAGGCAGTGCCTGCAGAACATCGCAGATCTCTCAGCCTGCTCAGTCAGTCCCAAGCAGAGACCTTCCTGGAGGAAGAGATGCGGATGCACCACGCCTTGGGGTGAGGCGCAGGGCCTGGAGAGTAGGGCAGTGCTTCTCCATCGGGGTGCTGTCCTGCCCAGCGCTGCTCCTATATGGGGAAGTTGGTCAGCAGGTGAGGGGCAGAGGGCAGTCTGGGGTCTAGCTGTGGTCAGAGGAACAGGTCAGGGTCGCACTCTCCCACCCTAGCTGCCCTCTGTTTGCTCAAGACTCTGAGGTCTCAGGGCCGGCTAACAGGCTAACAATTGTTCGGCAAAATCCTTCAACAAACTTCATTGAAGTAGAACTCCAGAAGGGCATCATTATTGGGGTGGGGAGAGAACGTCTGTGCCTGCACCCATGGAGGCCCCACTGAGCTGAGCTCAGCCACCACTGTACCAGATAGAACCTCAAAGGGGGTAGCCTTCCTGGTCTGGAGACCCAGGGCTCGCAAAAGACAGGCACCTGGCCTCGCCTGCAGGCCAGGTGCCTGCCTCTCTGGGAAGCCACGCAGAGGCCCCAGATCGCTGCAAACCTGCCCTGAAGGGGGCAGAAGCCAATCCCCTAGCTGCCAAGGCCCGGGCCTGGCTGATATGGCCGGACTGGCGCAAAACAAGGGGAGCGAGCCCTACAGAAGAGGCTAAGGGGCCTGGTGGGGCTCTTGGGGTCTCCCGCTGCACTCGCCAGAGGCCTGGAGCCAACAGAAACGTTTCATCTGATTAGAAGCCATCAGTTCTATCCCAATCCCAGAAAATTGACTGCGGTGCAGAGGGGGAGGCCTGAGAAGCAGCCTTGGAGGACAGGGTCCAAGCTAATTAGGAGGCAGCATCCGGGGGCCCATTAGAACGCAGGCTGCTGTCACTCAGCCGGGCTCAAGTCCCGGGAGAAGAGGCTGAGAAAGGAGGGGCGGGCGGCCCTTCGACGAGGACGCCGCTGGGAGCTGCCGGAACGGGCCCCGGGCTCTGCCCCCGCCCTGGCGCTGGCTCGGAGGCGCCCGCTCCTTGCGATCCTGCTCAGGGAACATTCTCTCATCCTGGGCTGTTCTCGCCGGGGGCTGGGGACTTCGAAGCGGCCCAGACAGGAGTTGATTCTGAGCAAAACAAGTCATTTGGGGCTTGAGGTGGGCACGAGCCACGCGGGACTTGGAGGCCAGATGCGTTTCTTTTGTGCGGCCGAGGGAGAAGTCGGTGTGTCAACGGGGAAGGAGGGAGCGGCGCGGGGAGGGCGCGGGGAGGCCGCGGGGGGGGGGGGGGGGGGGGGGGGGGGGGGGGGGGCGGGAAGGGGGCGGCGGGGGGGGGGGCACGGGCAAGGGGGGGCGGGCGGCTCGGGGCTGGATTCCGCCCGCGCTCCCTCGCTCGCTGGCTCGCTCCCTCCCCAGCCCCCTCCCACCCAGGCCCACCCCACCCACCACCCCTGGCGCAGGGACTGCTGGAACCTGGCGGTGCGCGCTGTCGCTTTAAGACAGCCTCTGCCGGCGCCGTCCGGAGCCTTAGAAACCGGCCCCGGATCGGGAGCCAGAGCCGGGGCCGGGCGGGCGGCAGAGGCCCGAGCGGCGGGAGCGCAGCGCGGAGCGCGAAGCCGGGCATCCGGTCGCGAGAAACCGCTGCAGCTGCCGCCCGCCTGGCCCCGCAGCCCCGGGCGGTCCATGGGGCGGGCGCGGCGTCGTTGCGGGCGCGGGCAGCCCTGGGGGGCAGCCAGTTAGGCGCTGTGCTCTTGTCCCCGCAGGTCGCAGCCAGGGCGGCCGGGCGCGCCCAGCCCCGGCCCCTGGAGCGCCCGCCGCGGTACCCGCCTCCATGGACGCCTTCAAGGGGGGCATGAGCCTGGAGCGGCTGCCGGAGGGACTCCGGCCGCCGCCGCCGCCGCACGACATGGGGCCTGCCTTCCACCTGGCCCGTGCCGCGGACCCCCGCGAGCCCCTGGAAAACTCCGCCAGCGAATCGTCCGACACGGAGCTGCCAGGTAAGCGCAGCTCCCCGCGAGGCGCGCACCGAGCCGAGCCGGGCGCACAGAGCGGGGAGCGGGAAGCAGGGCCTGGAGCCGGCGCCGCGCGGTCAGGCTCCCTCTACACCCAGGAGCGTCAGGACCTTTTCTTTTCCCGTTCTCGGCCTGAGGGTGAACGCGTAAATTTACGCGCTTTATTAAACGAAATTCAGTGCTCTACTTCCACCCGGTCCCCACGCGCCAGATGCACAAACCTACAACGGGAGGGTCGGACTGACAGCCCCTCTTGTTCAGAAGCAAAGAGAACAGGAAAAGAAAAATCCGTTTGCGTAACTGGGTGCCCAGGGGCCGATCAGACCGCCGGAGAGGAGTAGATCGAGAAGGGAATGGGGCAGCGGACGAGAGAGAAAGTGCCGGGAGAGACTGAGACGGGGGCACACACCCCGACAGGCAGTGGGCGACAGACTGAGGAGGGAGAAATCCGAGAGAAGGGGCGGCGGGAAAAGTCAGGAAAACAAACTGAGGGGAGCGGCGGTGGACAACCGCAAATAAAAAGAAGGCAGAGGACAGCAAGAGCGAACAGGCCAAGGGGTGCGCACCCGGCAGGACCCCCCCATTGAGGGAGCCCGGTCCCACGTGCGCCGCGGGACCCCGGAGCTGCCAGGCGGCCCAGCCAGGGCCCTGACTCGGCTAGTGCACGTCTCCCTCCGCGCTGCCTTTTTGTCGGAGCTCAGGCTTTCCCCCCCAGGCCCGCTGCGAGCTGGACCCGCGGGTGGGTGGTGCGGGCTACGTAGCGCGGCTAATCGTCGCCGGGTGCCGGCCCCGGGGGTCCCCGTTTGGCTCCCGCAGACCGCGCCCGGGCAGAGCTCCCTGCTCCGTGGGCGCCTCTGCTGTGCTCATTTCTTAATCCACCGCTGAGTGTATCTCTACGCGTTTTTAATCTCTATTTGTTTCTGTTTTGCATCCCTAAGTGACTTTTTTCTGAGAAGTTCTGTTTGCTTGGCTAAGAAACAATCAACGCGGAACTGTACTTTTGTTTTCAAGAGTTTTTAGCGTGGCCTTTGGTTGGTTTTTATTTGTTAAAACCCAGAGGAATATACAGCGGTAGACTGCTTTGTAAAACCAAATCTACGTGGATATATTTAATTTTTTAACTGTAATTTTCGGTGTAGAAAGAATTACTACACTAGGCATATTTCTCTGGAATTTTAAAAATCTCTACATACAACATTATTCTTGGGGAGATGTTTTAAAAGTCAATCCAAAATGGCGCGTTTCTCTGGGATTTTTTTTTTCTTCAAAATCTATTTGCAGCGGTGTTACTTTGATAACTTAAATTATGTAGCTCTATAGTGCTGTATTTCCCTGGGACTTAAAAATTATCTCTAGAAAGGGCATTATTAGGAAGGGGTTAAAAATCTATCTACAACAGTACTTTTTTTTTTTTTTTTAAATCCCAGAGAAATAAATGCCTGTGTCTGCTTGGAGTTTTTACACCCACAGCACTGTATATAGTTAGGGGTGTGTTTGCACGGAGATTTCAGGCATCTTAATTTGCATTTGCTGTGTTCCTACCTATTTTTAAGATTTTGTGAGCCTTTCTATGGTTTTAGCATAGAATTGAGTTTATCTGGGCTTCTATGTTTTGTTTTTAAATTTTGTCTTTTTATTTCCATGTGTCTGTGACTGAACGTGTTTTGCGTAGCTGGAAAGAGTGAGAGGCTAGAGCCCCAGGTCACCTAGACAGTCTGTTGGTCTGGGCTGCCGCCTGAGGGATTTTTTCTGGGTCTCTGGACTTGAGGCCTGGAGCAAAGGCCGGGAACACAGCTGTGTTGTGCCTGCCCATGTGGCTCCCACACAGCCCTGGGGAGAAGAAGGTGGAGGGGCCACGGCCTCGCTCCAGCTCCACCGACCCACTAGCTTCAGGCTGAAATATTTGGTCCTGGCTCAGAAAAGCAGAACCCCTCCTGATTGACACCCCAAAGAGCCCTCAAAATTTCATATACATGCGGGTGACAAAGCCAGTCGAGCTCAAGCCCCAGCGGAGCGGCAAGAGCAGGCTCTGCCCAGCCAGGAACCTCAGCCTGTGCCTCCGGTTCCTGGGCACTTCGGGAGTGCGTCAGACCAAAGGTGACTACTGACGATCTGGCCCCCAGCAGGCTCTTTCAGTGGGGACAATTCTAGGGCTCCTGGCGGGAGGAAGGGCATGCCAGCGCTGGTGGCAGGCGCTTCGGTGGAGCCGGGATGGGTGCAAAAGGGCAGAAGCCCAAGGTGACTGGGGCCTGTCCTGTCCGATTCAGAGAAGGAGCGCAGCGGGGAAGTCAAAGGGCCGGAGGACAGCGGCGCAGGAGGCACGGGCTGCGGCGGCGCGGAGGACCCGGCCAAGAAGAAGAAGCAGCGGCGGCAACGCACGCACTTCACAAGCCAGCAGTTGCAAGAGCTGGAGGCCACGTTCCAGAGGAACCGCTACCCCGACATGAGCATGCGGGAGGAGATCGCGGTGTGGACCAACCTCACCGAGCCGCGCGTGCGGGTGAGCTCAGCGTGTGTGCCTAAGGCGACCGGAGCGGAGGGCTGCTGGCCACCTCTGCCGCCGTCCTCGGAAAGCTTTAGACCCTGCTCAGATTTTGTCTCTGTCCCACCACTCAGACCTGCTCTTTCCCTCCGTGGGAGAAGATTCCACTGTAGGCCCCTGTCTCCCGGGCTGCTGCTAAGCCCTTTAGTGGTTAGAGCCCTTACCACCTGGCAGCCTACCTGACCCTGGGGCTCTGCTGCGGCTTCACCCTAAGATCTGTGGCCCCAGGGGGGGATTTCCCCTGTGCTGCAGTGGGCCCTGGGCCCACTCGGATATGACCGCCCTAGACTGCACAGAGGATTCCCACTGATGGGCACCTCGGAGCTGCTGGCACCTTCTCCAGAAAACGAAAGAGAAAGGCACGTCTTGCCTAGCCACCTGGCAGAGGCCTGAACAGTACCTAGGCTTGGAGGCTCAGAAACTCCCGGGGCAGTGATCCCAACCACACAGGCTGCTTCTCCAGAACCTCAGCATAGTCCCCGCCTGACTCCTCTCCAGCCAGTCAGCCAGTAGGGAGCTGGACCCTTTCCCTGTTGCCCTTTCCTTTAGGGGCTGGGTTCAGGTGAAAGAGGAGCAGCTCTGGTGGAAGAGTGACCCTCAGGCCGAGTCCCTTTGGAGATGTAAGATCTCTGACCCGTGACCAGACTGTACCCTCCCTCTCCTCGCCTTTTCCTTCCCAGTGAAATCAAGAGCGAGCGAAGAGGTTATGTTGCCAGAGCAGCAAGAGAATCATTTCTTTTCTGAGTACGCAAATATTTAATCAGATACTGGGAGGACGTCCCAAGCGAGCTCAAAGTGCTACCTGGCCTACTGACTCCCTGCTATAACGCAAGCTCTCGCCCCTCCCATCAGGCTGGCCAGCCCAGTGGGACACGAGTGAAGACAGCACTCAGTAATCCTGAACTCACTAATCCTGCCCAGGTTTATGGTGATTCGGGTGGTGTGGGGTGGAATCAGGCAATGTCAGTGCCCAGGACTAGAAAAGGCTGAGATGCAGGGGTCCGGCAGGCTCGCTCAGGAAACTCAGCCCAGGGCTGGAAGAGGGCTTCGGAGGATAGAAGGCATGCATAGGAGTATAGAAGAGGACGGGCAAGGACCAGGAGTTGGTAAAGAACAAGTTCTTATTAAATTTTGTGGGAGAAAGTGGAGGGGAGATTAGAGAGAAACTAGTTAAGAAGTGAAAGGAAATTAAATATTTGCAGAGAAACATATTTGGCATATATTTAGGTGGCAGGGAAGAAATTAACTATTTAAGGGAGGGCAAAAGGATCAGATGGTTGAGAAAAATAAAGAATCAACTATTTAAGAGAAACAATATTTCCAAATATCAGATATTTGGAAAGATGGGGAAAACTATTTGGGGAAGAATCAAAAGGATCAAAAATGAAGGATAATGGAGAAAGTGGACTGAGGGGAAAGAAAGCAGTTCAGAGAGCAGGGTGGACCAAAAGAAAATAAACATTTAGCGCAGAAATGAGAATATCAAATGTTCCCAATAAATATGGATACAAACTATTTGAGGAATGAAAAAAGTGAAAAAAGAATAAAGGGAGTCGGAAGACCCTGCATTTCAGGGAAGAAAAATACCTTTTACATTAGAGGGCAAAGAAAAAGAACGGAATATTTAGGAGATAGACCGGGGCCCCTTCTGGGGAGAAGGCTGGAGATGGACTGGTTGAGAGAGGAAAAAGCAAACGAATATTTGCTAAAACAAAAGAGGATCAATCCGTACTAGGAGAAGTCATCAGATTTAACTTAGGGGAGTGGATATAGATCAGAAATGGGGAAAAGACGAAATGTTTTCTGGGGACAGGAAAGGAACCATTAAGGAGCACGGCCCGCAGGGGCGGAAATAACGAAGAAAAGAGAAGCTATTCGGAGAGGAGGCGGCAGCGGAGGGATGGGGTGGAGGGGTGGAGGTGGAGGGGCCTTCCCGCCCTCGCCAGCCCTGACCGTTCTCCTGCCCCCTCCCCCAGGTCTGGTTCAAGAACCGGCGAGCCAAGTGGCGGAAGCGCGAGCGTAACCAGCAGCTGGACCTGTGCAAGGGCGGCTACGTGCCGCAGTTCAGCGGCCTGGTGCAGCCCTACGAGGACGTGTACGCCGCTGGCTATTCCTACAACAACTGGGCCGCCAAGAGCCTGGCGCCAGCGCCGCTCTCCACCAAGAGCTTCACCTTCTTCAACTCCATGAGCCCGCTGTCGTCGCAGTCCATGTTCTCGGCACCCAGCTCCATCTCCTCCATGACCATGCCGTCGAGCATGGGCCCCGGCGCCGTGCCCGGCATGCCCAACTCGGGCCTCAACAACATCAACAACCTCACCGGCTCTTCGCTTAACTCCGCCATGTCGCCGGGCGCCTGCCCGTACGGCACGCCCGCCTCGCCCTACAGCGTCTACCGGGACACGTGCAACTCGAGCCTGGCCAGCCTGCGGCTCAAGTCCAAGCAGCACTCGTCCTTCGGCTACGGCGGCCTGCAGGGCCCGGCCTCGGGCCTCAACGCGTGCCAGTACAACAGCTGACCGCCCCGCCAGGCCCCGCGGGCCCGCGGCAGGCGCGGCGCCGGGCCGGGGGCGGCGCGGAGGACCTCGCCACGCCGCGCCCCCTGCGCCCGCGCAGCCCTCTCCTCCCCACCTCCCCACCTCCGGGCTGGTTGTGTGTTTGCTTTTCTGGACCCCACTGTGCCCTCCCAAAAGAGACGAAACAAAACAAAAACACGTCGGAGAAAAGTGCTGCGAAAAAAACGGATGAGTTGCAATTTCCCTCGGGGTGGCGCGGGTGGTGTGTGTTCGCTCCCTCGGGCCGGGCAGACCGTTGCGCGGAGGGGACGCGGGGCGGGAGGCCGGCGTTCCGGAGAGGGCGCCCTGGGAGCCCGCGTTCCCGCCGCGCCGGCGAACTGGACGCGCGGAGCCCGCGTAGGCCGGCCTGGGCCCCGTAGGGACCAAGGCGCCCCCTCCAAGCTGGGCCCGGCCGAGCGTACCTTAGCTCGATTCGGATCCGAGTTGGAGCGGGGGTTGGGTCGGGGATGACGGTGCCCAGCCTGGGTTCGGAGACTCGCTGTGGAGCTGCACGCAGCACCGGCGTGCCCCGCGTGCCCTCGCAGCCGCGAGCACCAGATTCCTATTTTAAGGCTACGGAGCCCCAGCTGGCGGTGCGGACGCGGCGGGAGAATGGGGCAGGCTCATCTCCTAGCACCCCCGGCGCACCCCCACCCCCACCCAGCTTCGCCACAGGCCCGGACCCTCCACTCCGCTCCCTGGCTAGGAAGTGGTCCCCTTGGCCCGGCGAAGAGCACCCCCTCCTCACCGCCTGCCGTGCAAGAGTCGAGCCGGGAGAGCTCGGGGCGCGGCCAGCCCCCCCCCCCCAGCGCGCCGCGCCCACTTTGCACACCCGCTCTCCGGCCCGCGCCCCTGTTTACAGCGTCCCTGTGTATGTCGGACTGACTGTATAGAATTATAAATCTGTCTATATCGACTTGTCCATGTACGTCTATTAAAACCATAGTACAAGCGTGCTAACCGCTGCCGGCCCGGACTGCTTCATTCCACTGAGAAGGGAGGTGGGTAGAAAGGGAACGGCGCCACCGTGGGCCCTGTGGGTAAGGAGAGAGGAGCCAAGTGGCCGCCTCCTAGTGGAGTGGGAGGTGCTCTCTTCCACCACGATTCCTGACCTGCTCTGCCCGACTCCATGAGGGCCCCATCCGGAGCTCCGAACTCCTTCTCCGCGCCCACCAGGTACTCCCCGGCTGGACCGCACAGCCTCCGCGCTGTGCTCTGTGCTCGGCCACCCTAGCCAGCACCCCACTTCCCCGGCTGCCCGACTCTGCAGGCTCTTTCCAAGCTGGGTCGGCGGGGACCCCCAAGCCCTGGGACTCTGTGTGGCCCTTGTCCACCCGGAGAGTCGGGGTGAAGGCCGCTGAAAGCTCCTTTAGTCCTGGAGTTGCCTTTTCTCCTGTGGCCCCCGTACTCCTATCTTGAAGCCCTGCCCTAGCTGTTCCAGGGGAACTGAGGATGCGAGATCCGCCAGGGCCTCCCTCTGTTCCCCACCCCCCGCCCCCCGCCCCCGCGGAAATCCCACGCAGGGGCAACTGGCAAGGCTGTGCTGGAGAAAGCGTCCATCGCAGGGAACTAACGTCTCACTTCCCTTCCACCCCAAGGTATGGGAAGGAGGCTGATGCCGCTTCCACCCTCCCCAGGCTTTGGAAACTACTGAACAAGACCAGCCTGTAAAGTGCCTGTAAAATTCTGCTTCCCTTAAGTCCCTTCACTTCCAATGGCAAAAGAGAATGTTTGCAGCTGGAGTGGGGGAGGGAGGAGGGGCTGGTATTCTGCTTTAGACTCACCTTGTGACTGGGATTGGCGCTGCCCTGGAGCTGGACCCCCGACAAGCCCCAGATGGGAAGGGGGCCCAGCCATAGGCCTAATCACCAGCTACTAGCTGGAGAGCCCTGTGCACACATTCTGAAACCAGGTCAGCACTGCCTCTGAGGGCAGGAGTGTTGTCCCTATTATACACGGGATGGAACCAAGACTTCACCATGCTCTGCAACTGGGCCAAGGTCACAGGGAGTCAACAATCTTTATATTCCAAAGCATCTTTCCACTGATCTTCCCACTTTTAGATGAGGAGTAAGGAAGGGTTCTTCCCGGAGGATGGCTCAGCCTGATGCTATAGGACTTAACAGTGTGGGGCTCTGAGGACAGGGCCAGATACACAGGCCAGAGGAGGGAGGTAGGAGGAGGGAAGGCTGGGGCAGGGGGCTGGAGCCAGACCACCCCGCCTCCCCCAACGGCTCCAGTCCAGAGCTCCGACCCCTTACTCTCTGGAAACATAAACACACAGCCACATCTGGACTCAAAGTTCCTCCCCCAGCCTCACACATCTGCCAAGGCCAGGGGGGGCCCTGGTCTCAGTTGAGGGCAGAAGGCAGGAGAGACCTAGGAGATGGGACTGGAGGAAAAAGGCAGAGAAGCCTCTCCTGAAATTCAGGCCCAGCCTCAGGGGACACGGCCGACAAGGGGCTCTGGCAGAGGCTCCAGTGTGGCTTTGGGGTCCCAGACCAAGCAGCTGCAGATAGGAGTGACAGGGCAGAAGCAGTCCCAGAACCACCTCGTCACCCACCAAGGAGCATGGCCAACAAGGTCAGTGTCAGACCCTATGGTGGACTCCGCCCACCTCTTCTGACCCCGCGGTGGGTGTCAGCAGAGAGGAGTACCAGCCGGCCCTCCCCGCTGTACCACCACGGGGTCATCTCTGAAGGCAGGCTGAGGAATATGTGGGGCTCTGAAAGTCCAATCTTCTGGGGAAAGAAGTAAAAAGCCCTAGTTGTCTTCTGCCTCAAGAAGCCCCGGGGAAGGAGTGCCATTCATTCACGCCACATTTACTGTGTTCCTGCCCTTGGCACTTGGGATTGAGCGCTGGGAAACAGACAGTCCAGGCTCTCACGGACAAGTAAACAAACATGTGTATAATTACAAACTGGGCTGAGTGCTTTTGAAGAAAAAGAACAGGGTGCTGTGAGTCAGAAAAAAAATGAGAATTCTGCTTTGAATAGGGTGCTCAGTGGGCTGTTCCACAGACGTGGCTCTGTCTCTCATTTCTTCAGCCCGTTTGGGGCCCAGGGCCCAGGGCCGGGGCTAAGCGTACACTGCTGGGTCAGCCCCCTTACCTGCATGCCAGCCCTAGAAGGAAGCGTTCTCATTGTCCCCTTTCCCTCTTTCCCGGATGAGGTCCCTGAGCCTGACAGAGGTCAGGTCACTTGGCCAAGGTCCACAGCAGGAAGTGATGGAGTGGGCTCCAGCCCAGTCCGTGGCCGCCCTAGCTTCAGCACCAGGCTGTCGCATGTGCAGCAGCGGCACCGGGAGCTACATGGTGGGGAGGGGAAGGAGTCTGGCCTGGAAGGGGCTGTGATTTCTCCTGGCTACTGGGGACTAACCCCAGGAAAGAGGAAAGCAGATTTGGTCCCTGCTTGGTGCCAAAAGCCCCAAAGGGCTGCTGCAGGCTTAGTGCGGTTATGAATTAGAAACAGGTGGGCCAGAGGAGGGTGTCCAGCTCTGGTTTGCGGGCACTACGGGGAACCACCACCAGAGTCCCTGGTCACTGAGGGGAACCGAGGTACCTCCCCTAGCTTTAGGGACCCAGCCAGGCTGTGGGCTGTGGGCTGCCTCGGGGCCATGGCCTCCCCAAGGACAGCTGCCAGAGTCATCTAGAAGGTGAGGGGAAGTCACAGCTGGCAGATCTGCCTGGGAGGGGGCATTGGCCCAGGAGTCCAGGCCCTGGAGGTGGGCTGTGTGTCTTCCTTCAGCACCACGTGCCCGAGCCTGCTGCTCCCGACCAGCGGGGCCCCCATCAGGAGAGAACAAGTGTGGGGAACAGAGGAAGGATGATGCGTGCCCACCGACCTCCCCATCTTCTGGGCCAGTTACTCAGCTCTGGCATCCGAGTAAGCTTCGCTGTGGTCTTGGAGAGCAAGGGTTTGCGTCTGGCTCCACCTCTGAGTTGCTTTGGACAAGAGACGACGTCTCTGAGCCTGTTTCTTCTTCCATAAAAGGGAATAACAATCACTTTACACAGTTGCTTGAAGGATTAAAGGAGATAACATGTAAGACATTAGTTGTGGGGCTGGCGTAGAGTTATTACTGACGGTGGTGGCTGTGTTGCTGTTACTAAAGGGACATGTCCTGCTGCTCCCCTTGAGGGACTTGTTCCCTGCTTTCCACATTAATAGGACTTCTCTAAGTTTCTCAATGGGTCCTTTCTGAAAATATCATTTGGAGCTCAACTTGGGTTTTCCCTCTGGCTTCGCTGGGTGTCATGGATGTGAATTGTGACAGCCCCACCGACCGCCTTCACCACTGCATCCCACCTGGGGACCCATTCCGGACTTGGACCCACAGGAACCCAGCCCAGTGTCCTAGGTCCAGGGCCTGGGAGGCCCAGTGGAACCAGGCCCAGTCCCTGTTGTCCCCGGGCCTCAGGAGAGGCCCACAGGTAGTGAGTATTCTGACAGAGGAGACCGGGGAGCCCAGGAGACCCTGACCCTAGAATTGTCCTCTAAAGACTCTCCGCAATGTGGGATAAAGGGGCCTGGACCCTTCTTTTTGTGTTCTAGATCTTACTGATAGCTAACATCTGGCCCTTCCTGAGTGCCAGACCCCAAGAAGCACTTGATAGCAATTCCAGCACTCCCTCCTCGGGGGAGGGAGGGGCTCCTTATGTTTACACAGGAAGAAACTGAGGCTCAGAGAGAATCAATAGCTCACCTGTGATGCCACAGTGAATGAGGGACAGCGTTGGGACCCAGGTCCCTGGTCCCCTCCATGCACCGGGTACTCTCTTGGCATCTGTATTGGGCAGCAGGGGATGGGGGGAAGGGTAAACAATTATAGGAGCATCTGGGTGGCTCAGATGGTTAGGCATCTGCCTTCAGCTCAGATCATGGTTTCCAGGTCTTGGGATTGAGCCCCACATGGGATTCCTGGCTGGCTCAGGGGGTAGACTGCTTCTCCCTCTCCCTCTGCCTCACCCCCTGCTTGTGTGTTCTCTCTCTCTCTCTCTCTCAAATGAATAAATTTAAAAAACCTTTAAAAAAACAATTATAATTCATGTTGATTCCTATCACGAAGCTGGGCTCAGGTGTGCTCTGGGAGAGAGAAAGAAAAGGCCCCAGGCCCCAGGACTTGCCTGCACTGAGCTCACTTGGCTCTGGGGAGGAGAGCAGCAGAGGGCACAAATAACAGGGGGACTGAGGAAGCCCCGGGATGCTGGCAGCAGAATGGAGCGAGCAGGTGAGGGCACAGAGCAGCTTTCTGGAGAAGGCAGGACCCTGGAATATCAGCCATTAAATCCAAACTCCCGTCTCCTTCAGTACTACAAACTTCTCGTTTCCTAGACACGTGCTTCTAGTCTGCCTCCCTCTGGAAGCTCTCCTCGGCGTCCTCCCACCCCTGGCCGGCCTGCCTCTTTGCCGCTTTCACCACAGGAACCCGACTCTTCACACTCTCCATGTTGCCTTCGCAGGGCCCTGGACCCGGCCTCCCAGTTGGCTGGTGCTGCCCAGAGCAGGTGTCCCCCTACTGAGTGGCTGTAAGAACTTCAGGAGACTCAGCCCCCAGAGCCCAGCCAGGCTGGAGGATGGGGGTGCTGTGACCCAGGGCAAAGAGACGCTGCTGAGGAGGAGGTCAAGATGCAGGAAGCTGCATCGGGAGGGGGTGGAGGAAAGCTGCTCTGGCTGTCTCCATCCCGTGGCCCCGTTTCACTCTGCACTGTCCCCTGCTGCGCATCGGACATATTTCATTTCTCTTCCTCATCTCATTTTATAGATGAGGAAGCTGAGGCTCAGGCCTGTCATGTAACCTGTCTAAAGGGTACCCAGCTTCTAGGAACTCAGGTCCCCACCTGACCGCAGAGCCCACAGCACTCACTCATGTAGACAGAGCCTCCCAGAGGCAGGGCACCGGCAGCTGGGCAGGGCAGCTAGGCAGGGCAGCTACTGTCACAGAGTCCACAGAGTCGGCGCGCTGAGGTGAACAGGTGTGGACAGCAGCACCTGGAGAAGTGTCTGCACATGGTCATGCTCACGGCGCATTTGCTGAATAAAAGAACTGAGGGATTGGGGCGTCTGGGTGGCTCAGTGGGTTAAGCCTCTGCTTTCAGCTCAAGTCATGATCTCAGGGTCCTAGGATCGAGTCCCGCATCGGGCTCTCTGCTCAGCAGGGAGCCTGCTTCCTTCTCTCCCTCTGCCTACTTGTGATCTCTCTATGTCGAATAAATTAATAAAATCTTTAAAAAAAAAAAAAAAAAGAACTGAGGGGCTGCAGTCCACAAAACAGATCCTGGCTCCTTCTCCCTCTCCCTGCTCTTCTCTCCTCTCTCTTGTCTCTTTCCTTCACCCGCACACACTTACTCCTCGCGCTCAGCACAGGCCGCTCTGGGCACGGCTTTTCAAGGTGAGATGACAGGGGCACCTGGTGACGCGGTCAGTTAAGCATCCAACTCTTGGTCGTGATCTTGGCATCCCGAGATGGAACCCCACATTGAGCCCCCCAACAAGCTCCTCGTTCAGCCAGGCATCTGCCTGGGATTCTCTATCTCTCTCTCTCTCTCTCCCTCTGGACCTGACACCCACTCTCTCTCAAATAAATAAATAAATAAATCTTTTTTGGTTTTAAACTGGACCAACCAAAAAAAAAAAAAAAAAAAAAACCCGCCCAATTCAAAAATGGGCAAAGGATCTGAATGGACATCTCCCTGAAGAAGACAGACGCATGGCCAATAAGCACATGAAAAGATGCTCAGCATGACTACTCATTAGGTAAATGCAAATCAAAACCACAGTGAGATACCGCTATACATCCATTAGGAATAAAACAAGATACCAGGTGTCAGCAAGGACGTAGAGAAATTGGAACCCGTGTGCATTGGTGGTTGGAATGTAAACGGTACAGCTGCTCTGGAAAACAGTATGGCAGTTCCTCAAAAAATTTGACAGATTATTACCATATGATCTAGCAATTCGCACTTCTGGGTATTTCCCCAAAAGAAACAAAAGCAGGGACCCCAAAAGATAAGGTGTACACCTGTGCTCATAGCGGCATTATGCTATGGTGGGAGCCACCCAACTGTCCATCAACAGATGAATGGAAAAAATGGAGTCCATGCATACAATGGAATATTATTCAGCCTTAAAAGAGGATATTTTTTTTTAAGATTTTATTTATTCACTTGACAGAGATCAAAAGTAGGCAGAGAGGCAGGCAGAGAGAGAAGGAAGCAGGCTCCCTGTTGAGCAGAGTCCCACACGGGGTCGATCCCAGGACTCTGGGATCTGGGATCACGACCTGAGCCAAAGGCAGAGGTTCTAACCCACTGAGCCACCCAGGTGCCCCAAAAGAGGAGGATATTCTGATACCTGCCATGGACGAACTCCGAAGACATTATACTAAAGTGAAATATGCCAGACCCGAAAAGATGACTATTGGAATTCCACTCATCTGAGGTACTTAAAGTAGGCAAATTTATGCAGACAGAAAATAGGACGGTAGTTGCCAGGGACAGGGGGAGGGGGGGGGAACGGACAGTCATTGCTGAATGGGTACCAAGTTTCAGAACAGAAATGTTCTGAAGATGGACAGTGGTGACGGTTGCACAACAATGTGAATATGGTTGATGCCGCTGAACTATCTACTTTTATCTACTTTTAAAAGGTTAAGATGGTAAATTTCACATCATGTGTATTTGGTCACAACTCTTTTTTTAAAAGATGTATCTGTGTTTATGTCCCAACCTTCTCCAGAGAGGCTAGAGCCCAGGACGTTCAAGGGCCAAGGCCACCGCCACTGTTGGTCTGCTGTTGATCGGAAAACAATTCCCTGCAGCTGTCTTTGACTGGCAGCCCACGCAAGCCCCCCAGACAGCTGACCCTCCCCCGTGGCCCTCAACCCATTCTCCATCCCTTCATGAAGCACAGCAGTGGGAACCCAGTCAGGACACTTCCCCTACCAAGTGTCTATTCTGCAGCCAAGAGAGAACAACTGGTATGGATAATTTTTCTCTATCAATTTAGCATAATATTAAATAACAGGTCTGCTGCTGCCTCTTTTTTTTTTTTTTTTAACTGAGCTTCTCTGCCAGAAAACCAAACAAGACAGGCTATAAAACAGTATTTAAGCACTATCCCATTCTTGCTCTTATATATGCACAGGGAAGTTTCTGGATATGCACAAAGTGTTAACACCAGCTGCCCTGGGGGTGGTGGGAAATGAGGGATTTTTTTTCATTTGTCCTTTCCAAGCTATTTTCACTGGGCTTGTGTTACTTTTGTAAAAGTGACACGAAACAAGATATTACTTTAAAAATACCAAGATCTGTGATCTTCAGGGCGGGGAGTGGCGTGCCTCCGGGACCTTATCCTCACCCCGAAGGTGTCAGTCATCACCTGCCTGCAATGACGTGTCAACCACCAGGATTCAGCCTCATTTAGGGGCAAGCCAGTGTGACAAGTGTCAAGTAAACCTTTACTGTCAGATTTCTACAGAAGTGAACTTTTTGTTTCCAAACACATTCTTCTTTAAATGGAGGTCAAATTAATAGGTGCTGAGAGGAGTGTTCAGAGAGGAGAATCACTCATGATGTTCTTTTTTTGCTAAGCAAAAAGGGCTCAGAGTTTAATAAACGGCTGTCATAGGCAGGGAATCTGTCCCTCTCCCTGTGTCCCCTCGCTGCACCCCCTCTGACACATGCAGGTCCTCCAACTCAGCAGCCTATCTACACTCCTACCTTGCCTACACACACACACACACACACACGTGCGTGCACACACATGCATGTAGGGTGTGCCTGCCAGCCAGCGTGATCATGGAATCTTTATTAAAGAGGTCCAAATTACCAAGGTTTTACTACACTACTAAAAATAGTCATGCTTACTTAGCCTGCTTAATAAGCACACCATTTCTAATTTTTCTGCCTGAGTAAACTGAAACATCATTCCAGAAATACATTTTTACTGAAACAAGAAGGCTTGTTTTTTCTCCTTCGTTCATACCTTTTTTTCCCTTCTTCCCCTCTCCCTCCCCTCATCTCCCACACTCCTCCTGCTCAGCGCCCCACCCCTACTCATTTTTAAATTTCAAAACATAAAGAGGAAAGTAACAGTAATTTGGACTTGGCTTTCACACAAAATGGGCCAATTTTTTTAAGTGTTGGTAATTTGTCCTGAAAATGGATATAGGGAGTGGGGCTGGGAAGGCTTTGAGGAATGGGGTTTTATGAGAGGGAAATGAGGCCTGAGCGTGCAGGACGGCGGGCTGCACCTTCCCTCTGTGCCTGGGACAGTGCGGGCACGTGCAAATGGCCGCAGCTAATAGCACCATTATTGCTTTTATCACATTATATTATTATTAGTCATCAGAATCAGACAAAGCATATTAACCCATTTAATTGAACCAAGGGCTTAACGTCCCAGTGATTTCACGGGAAGTCCTGGGCAAACCCTCCAAGACACTGCAGCCACGAAGCAGCCAGCCGCTTGTCCACTTGCCAGGCTGTGGCAGGGCCCGGCAAGGGTTTCCCCAAACTGTTGCCGCCTGTGGCTTCTCTGGGAACTTTCTAGGACATGCTGGGATGGATGCTTATCCCCACCCTTACTCCAGCCCTTCCGTGCACATACCTCTCTGTCCCCATGGATAAACCCAATCTACTAAAGGACAGATTTCCATGAACTACCCCACCCCCAACACACACACATACACACACATGGTTGGCCCGGGACCCCTCCTCTATTCGAACCCGAGCTGGCACTCCTCTGAGTCAGCAAGGCTGGTACTGAGCACAGGCACACACTACTCATCGTGAACGCCTGGCTTCTCTTGAGCTTGCTGCCCACCCCTTCAAAGCTCCTTGAGGTTCACATGCCACAGGTGTGGGTGCACACATCCCGTGCTTAACATTTCGTTCTGTGCTTAACATTTCGTTCCAGGTGAACATTGTGTGATTTTCCCTGATTATAGGATACATAGTCATTCTTAACATTTCTGAAGTTCAGAAAAGCATGTGGACCAACCGAGACATCACTGATTAAAACCTTCCAGACATCCCCCCACCTGTACACAGGTGCGTTTACACATATATTATATGTGTGCACATAATATTACAGAAAGGATATCCTGCCACGGATTGCTTGAGAAGCCACTTTTTGGACTTAGGATAGTATCAAGAACATCTATTCTTATCCAAAAAGTACTATTTTTAAGGACCACATGTCTACATTCATAATCATTTAACCAGCATCCTCACCAGTGGGCATTGGGGTAACGTCCTAATTTCTTTTGTTGTGTTTCTCCTCTAGCACGCCACTGCAGACATCCTTCTCCATGCGTCCCTATGCACTAGTCATCAGGCACATCAGGGTAACTCCAAGAGCAGATCTGCCAGGCCCCAGGAACATGCACATAAAACCCCTTTCCTGCTGACACGAAGGCCACGCCTGTGGCCACTGCCAGACATGGCCAAGGGGACCCATTCTCCAGATACTGGCCAGTACTAGCTTTTGTCTATCCTCTGCCACCTGCAAGAGAACAGATAGCTCATGGCCACTTTGCATATGTGGTTTTAATTATTTCTCCTCTTCAAAACAAAAACAAACACAAAAACAGATTGTATCGTGTACATTCAGTTCTGCAACTGGCTTTTCCCATCTGCCAACTTCCACTCCTTTTGGGCACGCTCATTCCAGGGTTAGGGGAAAAGCCAGCTACTCAAGACAAGAGATTCACCAAGTGCCCCCTTCGGGTGTCCACAGCTTCTATCCTTGCTAATGAGTTATCTGCAGGTGCGGCAGTGAGGGAACAGAGAGCCAGAAAGAACTGACTTCAAGATCACCACCCGAGAGACCAACTTTCTGGGTGCAGGAACAGCTGGGCTGCTCTATACGGCACTGCCAAGGTGGGCTCATCCCGCCCAGCATGTCCCTTTTGCCGGCCAAGCCTCGGTGTGGGCCAGCTTCACTAAAACCCACTGAAGGGTGACTTGTAAGCCAAACCCCGGGCGGCCCAGGCTGTAATTTCCCCATTAGGCGCTGGAGTCACAACCCATCTGCGCGCACCATCCCTCCATCTCTGAGGCTCCCAAGCCAAGCCAGGGGCTGCTGGGCCAGCAGACTTCGGACTCGGGCCCCACTTGGAAGGGAAACATGGCTTGAGTTTTAACGTTCAAAAAAATCGCTCTGGAAAGAAAGGACTAAGGCCGCTGGGAGGCTGTGGAGCAGAGGGTACCTGTGTAGCCTGCACTGAAATCCTGACTCTGCCATTTAAGGACAATCCCTGCCAAGTGATGGTCCCTGTGGGGGCCTGCTGACCCACCTGTAAAATGGAGCTAACGACTGGTTACAAGATTGGCACACGGCTTCGCGGGAGAGTGTTGCAAATGCACATTGCATGACTGTGAGTCCTGGCTCTTCCTCCTTACTTGTACAGTCTAAGGGGAGGGGGGCGCTCTGTCACCTTTCCAAACCTCAGTTTTACCACCTGTTTAAGGGGAATCATGAAAAACACCTAAGTGTTGTGATATGATTCGGATGGTGTATGTGAAAGTATCTTGGTGGCAGAAATGCCAACAAAATAGATGGTAGCGTTTCCACTGTCAACAATGCGAATGGGCTGTACCCTCAGAGCCTGGGCCTGAACTCTGCTTGGACACGTCCTCGGTGAAGAGGTCTTCTCGTCTCACACCGCCATTCCAGGCGTCAAGGTCCTGTTGGGGAAGGAGGGAGTCAAGGGCCACATGTGCTGACCTGTGGGCCAGTGGGGGGGCCCCTGCTATGAGAACGTCATTGTCCCATCACCACCAGCTTACAGAGCTTGGAGTCAGTCCCCAGTGTCCCAAGAGTTCTGGAACAGATTCTCATCCCCCTTGGGCTTCTTCCACACCTTCCTTTGGAAACTTGGGTTTTGTTTTGCAAAGGGCTAGCCACACGTGGTGCCACCAACCCCGGGGGTGCTTCACCTAGAGGCCTCTGAACCCAGGTCGGGCTTCAGGTGGGGGTTCGTAAACCCCTCGTCACATTTCCCAGTTTTAGCCTGAGAGGTCTCTATTATACCACATGATCTTTGGGCCCCCGAAATAAAATCCAGATTCTATGTGGTCAAATCTATTCAGGGGCTGCCATTTTTAAAAGGCAGAGACAACAACCAAAAATCATCTTTAAATGATTCCAACCACGACTTGCCT
Organism: Mustela nigripes; assembly: GCF_022355385.1. Classification (NCBI taxonomy): domain Eukaryota; kingdom Metazoa; phylum Chordata; class Mammalia; order Carnivora; family Mustelidae; genus Mustela; species Mustela nigripes. Next base: position 72,556,715 of record NC_081568.1, on the reverse strand, counting down.
CTCTCAAAGAACATCCGGGAGGAGCCCATCCTCACTCCCCAAGGACACCTGTTGTCTCCATTTCTCCACTTTGCAAGCCTTGTGCTCCAGCTAGGTCAGAACCTCTGTGTAAAAGCCTCTGACTCTTGGCCCTCGGCTTTTACTTCCTTTTTCTCTCCCTGTCCCAGCTCCTGATGATGCAGACCCATCAAACCTGGATGGTCTCCTCATTTGCTCTCTGTTTTGCCCATTATCCTGGCTCTCCAGCATGGAGGAGACCAAGAGAGGACGAATGCTCCCCTCTCCTCCCTTTCCTGATCCATCCTGCCTCCCCCCCCTTCCCCAGCACTTTGTCACCCAGAGTCTACATTAAATCAAAGACAGAACTTGGGGCGGTGAAGCGTGGGATGGACCAGCACAGAGAGAGCTCCGGGCGGTGGGAGTGGATAGGAGCGGGGCACTCACGTGATGATAAACCTGTCTCCGTCACATTTACCCCCTTTCTCCACATTTCCCAAGCACTTGGACTCGTATTGGCGGCCATCGCCTCTCCCTTCTGGGCAGGCTACTTAAGAATTCAGAGCCATCCTCTCTCTTGAGAGCCTGTGAACCAGAGAGCAGTCCCCGGCAAGCTGGGCCAGGGACAGAGACCAAAACGGGGAAAGAGACCACTGAGAGCAAAGTCTGACTGGGTAAAGGGCTCTTGAATTAGAATGTGGCCTGTCTCACCCACATTTGATGAAAACACAAGGTGTGCAGTTCCCAGCATCTCTGTGTAGGATTTCTAGGGGCTGTTGGAATAAATAGGAGAGTTTATATTCTCACTCCCTGCCTGGTTCTCCATCATATAGGGAGTGCTTCCTGCTGGTGGAATCAACAAGCAGTAAAACAAAAACAAAAAAATCCGGCCACCTTCCAAATACCTCCAGCCTTAGATTCCAGATCCTTCCCACAGGAGCTAGGGGAAGGCCTGAGTGTGACCCAAAAGACTCAAGCCCAGGTCCCCTGCATCCCAGTGCAGCTACCAAACCACCAGACTGCCAAGATGGAGATGAAAAAGCCATCTGGGGACAGCTCTGCTGGACCCAAGGCCTAGAGGGTAGTGAGAAGGGTCCTGCTTTCCACAGCCAGGCCTGGGCAGGGCAGAGCACTTGTGCCCCAAGCAAATCAATTGAAAGTTGTGGCCAGGCCTGTTTGAGTTGGTGAGAGCCCAAGTGGGAATTCCAATCTGCCAGTGTTTGCTCTGCAGACGAATAGAGCCAAACAGAAACACTGCTTTGGGACTTTGCGCCAAATACCCGCTGGCTTGTTCTGCCAGTAGTGCTGGGCTGGCCCTCTGCACGTCACCCTCTCCGGGCTTCCTGCTTGGTGACAGCCTTCTGCTTGTGCCCTTCAAGGCAGCTTGCCTTCCCCGCTGTGGCCCAGAGCCCTGTGCCTGGGGCTTCCCTGTGGGAACCCAGGCCTTCCAGCTCATTCCATGCCAGCTCCCCATGGAGACCCCTTTACCACCCACCCCCAATCCTGGCTCCTGACGTCTGCTTCCTGCTCTCGGTGCCATACTGTCCTCCCTCCCTAACCCTGACGTTGGCCCAGGCCTTCTCGGCCCCTGACCAGCATGGCCCGCTGAGGCTGGCCACCCAGCAGAGGCAGAGCTGAACCGGAGGAAGCACCAGCCACAGCTGCCTCCAGCCTTCTTCATGCTCTCACATGTATTTCATTCTGTCCTCAGAGTGGGTCAGTTTTATCAGCCCATTTCTCAGAGGAAAGAGCTGCATTTTCAGAAGATTTGGCACCTTGCCCAAGGTCACCCAATTACAGAATCCAGACCTCCCCGCTCCAAAACCGGAGCACTTTCCAACTTACCTCTCTGAGGCTAATTTTTTTTAGTCTTTTGTTCACTTCCAGGGGCTTAAGGCAATTCTCGGGATTCTTGGTGAGAGCAGGGGAATGTGTTTTCATATTCTCCTGAGCAACACAGGCACACAGCAATGCCAAGAGTGTCCACAGCAGTGTGAGCAGCAGGCTGTGTTTGCTTTGCCCCAGGTCTGAACCAGAGCTGTGGCCTGAGGTCTGCCTGTCCTACAGGCAGGGCCACAACCCCAGAGTACCCATGGAAGCCCCCAGCCTTCAGGGTCAGGCACCGCAGACATAAAGCCCTGGGCCGCTCCCCACTCCACGAGGGTTCACATGTCCTGCATACTTCAGTACCCTCCCTCTCCACTAAGGGCACTGGCATAAAGTTTTCTGCACCTTCAGAAAGAACGAGTTTACCTCTCCCGCCCTCAGAGGGCTCCCCAATAGCATGGTGACAGGTCTCACTCTTCAAGGCAAGCCTCTTCCACATCTTTACACGATGGGAGTGTGAACATTTACAAATAGCAATGATTTGACTCTCTTAGAAGACGCATGCTCTCTGCAGGCAAACAACCATCACTTACTCAAGGAAATGTCTCTCATCCAGTCTGGCTGGATTACTGATTACTGAGGCCCCCAAGAGGACCAGGACTGGACTGTGGGTTTTTTCATGACAGCACCGCAGCACCTGGCACAGCTCAGTAAATAGTAGTCAGATGCATGAACAAAACCATGAGGAAAGGTTTCCAAGTGCACTTGTTCCATGGCCTTGGAGGAGCTGTCACCCATGCCCACAGACCACGGGTCCATGCAGGGGGCCCTTCATCCAACCGCTCTCCGTTTTATCCCATGTGTTTTCCACTGACCCAACTGCCCAGTGGGTCTGGGGCTTTTTCCCCTCAACTGTATATGCTGGTGTCCCACCCCAGCTCTGCCCAGGACTCCCTTCTCCCTCTGTCAGACAGAGCCTGCTAAAGTAACGGGCCTCGAGAACAGCCCCCAGCAATGGGAGCAGAGGGGCACCACAGGCCCTCCAGCCTGGCCAGTCAGGGACAAGGGGTGTCAGCCAACCCTGCCTCACCTGTGCCTTCAGAAAATTCCATCACGGCTGGATCAAGGGAGCGTCAGGAGTGCGGCAACTCTGCTAGTCATGTGGCCAGGAGGGACAAAGAAGAGGCCACCTTTCAAGTGAAAAGTCCTAACTGACCATACAAGGGGCAACAACCCAATACTGCTGCTCCTCTGACCCCTCTGGGAGGTCCCCCCTGCACCCACTGAGGGATCACAACCACCGTGAGCCTAGAGAAAAACAGAGCCAACTTCCAAACAAGGGTCGTCACGGGAGTAGGTGCATAGAGAGAAATGCTACTCTTCCTGCTGTGGGGCACCCACAAAGAGCCACCGTGGCTCATGTAGGGGGCTACTGGAGGGGGCTACTGGAGGCCCTTCTTGGTCTGGGGTCCTCCGATGGCTTTCCCAGGAGCCCAATGAGTCCTTGCTGCTGAGGTCAAGAGAGGAGAGAGCCAGTGTGGCCCCTGGATGAGCTGTCTGGCCAAGGGCAAGTCCTGAGCATCCTCTCCCCACCCCCCAAGCCGAGGAGGGAACAGACCGGGCAATTGGACTTTATGGGTGCCTACCGGGGCCCAACCCCCTGCGGCAGGGCAGTACCATGAGCTTAAGCAACTCAGAGAGGGCAGTTCAAAAAGCCTTTGTTGAACGAGGGCCTGTCACAGCCTGTAAGACCCCTTAGTGTCTGGGTGCCCACGTCCCCTATGTCTCTTCAGAGTTTTCGGAGGTCTGGGACCGTTTCTTCTGCGGCAAGTCTTCGAGCATCAGGCTCAACACGTGTGCGATCTCGTAGTACAGCTCCTGAAGCCTGGAGGTAGGGCCAGCGGGGAGGGCCTGGGCTTGGGGTGGGCTCCATGCCCCTTGAGCCCCCCCACCCCACCGCATGCCCACCCCCGGGATTCCCCTGCCTGGTCGTTGTGGGTGCAGGGAAGAGCAAGGGCTGTAGAGGCCAGATCGGGCCAACTGGAATCCAGGTCCACTGCTCAACCCATGACCTCCGAGTAAGGTATTTCAGTACATATGTCAGGTTGGAGACGCCAGATCCTGGGCTGTAAATGAGGTGACTACGGGGCAGTGACCAGACACTGCCTGGCCCACTCTTAAGCCAAACGTGGAGGTTCCCTGACCCCCTCCTTTGAGTTCCTCCAGGCCATGAAGCCCTCCAGGGGGCTTCTGTCATGAAGCCAGCCTATTGGTGCCCGTCCTCACTCAAGAGCTCACCATGACTCCTTAGCAGCTGTGCCCCCGCCTTTCTGCTCAGTGATGGCCAGGTTTCCTTCCAGCTAATGCACACAGAGCACAGCCCTGGACTGGGCCAACTCAAAGCCTCACACACTGCTTTTGTAGCATTGGCTCTTGTGTGACAGGTGGGAAAGGGGCAGAGACCTCCCCAGAGTCACAAAGGAATGTCATGGCATCACCAGGCCAGGAGCCTGAGCTCTTGCCTTGCTAACTTCTGGAAAGGGGGTGGTGAGGAAGGCCCTGAAGAGTCCAGGGCCCAGCACTGCAGGGCCAGTGAGAGCAGGCTGGGGAGGGCCAGGGAAGTAGGGGCCTCTGAGCCACAGGCCTATGCACACATGGGGGCCAGCAGCCCCAGGAAGGGCTGCAGTTCAACCACTCGCAGACAGAGCAGCGTCCCCTTGCTTTCCCAAGGCACCTGCTGTGCCCCACCCCACCCCCCCGAGGAAGCTTAGGGACTAGGAGAGGCCCCATCTCCCAGGATCAGGGGCAGTGGGGCAGGTACTGACTTGTAGATCGTAGCGTCCTGGTTGTCCAGAGTGGACAAGTAGACATCGATGAAGGGCAGGCTGGTGCCGAAATCATCCAGGACCATGGGGTCAGTGTGCTGCAGGGTCCTCTTGAAGTTCTCCACCAGCTCACTGAAACTTTTGTAGTCAGCATTTTTCTAGAGAGGATAGCATAAAGAGGGCAGTGAAGAGGAAGGCACAGGGACCCTTCACGAGGGGCCCAGGCATAGGCCTGACCCCAGCCCCAGGAGAGACCCTGCGCTGAATCACAGCTTCAGCTGGACTCCCTCCAAGTCTCAGCCCCCTGACCGCAGCAGCCTCGTGAGCCACCATCACTGACATGAGGACAGGTGACACAGAAAGGAACCAGTGAGAGCCTGAGCATGGCTCGGCGTGGTCTCACCCTGCCCTGCACAAACTCAGGCACAGTCAAGACAAGCAGATGACTCCAGCTCAGAGAAGGGGCTCAGGAGGGATGCACTGGCTGCATGGGGGAGGGGAGGGGGAACAGGGGTTCAGGACCCAGCAGAGCACTCAGTGCCCGGCCTGAGGAGGTCAGAGAGCTTAGGCTGAAAAAAGAAGGCTTGCCCCCAGGCTTTCACAGGCATACCCCTTTGGACGGAAGATCTCCAGCCTGCTGTGCTCATCCTAGTTCCACCTGAGAAAAACCAGAGTTGAGGAGCACCTGTCAGGACCTCCATGGCCTTGCCCAACGCAGTGGATGGGCCCCCTATGGATGCCCAGTGGCCAGGGGGCCTCTGTAACAAGAGCATTCCAGACAGAGGGCCTGGCAGTGGAGTTGTGCCCAGGAAGAAGGGAGAAACGATATCTATAGTCCTCAACTCCCTAAGAGGTGCAGAGAGATACAAAAATACAGAGAATAAAGCCCAACTGTGGAAAACACAGGGCATCAGAACCTGCCCTCCCTAAGACCAGAGAGGGCTGACAGCACCTGCTGCCTGCATGGGCCCCAGAGCCCCCTTTGTCCATGGGCCTGCCCCCCCACCAAGCCTGGCGACAGCCTACCTGCATCTGCATCAGCCTGCTGACCTCTTCCTGCTGCCGCCTCAGAATCACCTGCTTCTCTCCCATGAGCGCCATGTGCCTCTCGGCCATCAGTTCCAGCTTGAACTTCTTAAAGGAGGCCTAGAGATGGGGGGAAAAAGGGGGAAGATACAGGCTCTCACCACACACCCACCCACCCCATCGTTCTTCTTCCCTAGACTCGTGTGGCTCCTCAGCAAGGGTGACACCATACAGGGCCGGCCCCTAACTCAAGCTGCCATCCGCAGCTGCAAGGACTCCTCAGGCCCCTGTCCTGCTGACCACCAGCACAAGGCAGGGAGATGCCCTGGCCCAGGGAGAAGAGCAGGGCTGGGCAAGGGAGGGCCCACGGAACCCCCTCCCCACGCACCCCCACCCCGGAAATGGGGGCCTGTGGCTCTGCCTGCCACGAGAGCGCCAACCCGGCCATCCTGATGAGCGCAGCCTCACCTCAGTGTGAATGATCATCACACCCACGAACATACTGAGGAAGATGAAGGTGGCAAGCAAGATGAAGATGATGGTGAACGTCCGGCTGAGAGCCAAGTTGCGATTGTCCAACTGCTCCTGCAGGTCTGTCCAGCCATCGACCTGCGTGGGCAAGGCATGGTATGCCGAGTGCCAAGGCCCCACGGGGAAGGCCTCCCCATTCCCTGGGCTACAGCAGCCCCGGCCCCACTGAGGATGCGGCTGGCTCTGCCTTCACATCAGCCCCACACCACCACCCCCAGCCAAGGACCCTGGTCTATGCATGGTGGCTGGGGACGCAAGGCTCCATGGGGTACAGATGCTACTAGCCAAGGTGCCCTGGGGGCTCTTTTCCCAAAGGACTCCCATCCTTCCAGGAAATACACTGCCTCTCTTCAAGGCCCTCCTATGCAAAGACCCCAGAGTCTACCCTTCTGGACTTGGGCACTGCAGACCGATTTTGGGTGGAGTTGTGACAGCCTAGTCCCAGAAAGGCTACGTGACATGGCTTTCATTTCTAAAGTAAACTTGATCCAAATGAATTATCTTTGAGAACTCCTTGAAAGTTTTTATAACCCTGTGGGTCAAATGGGAATGCTTTAGGGAGCCACAAGATCAGAGAGAGGAATGGACCCCTGGCCAGGGCCCTGGCATCTGCTTAGCTCTGGAAGGCCAGCCCAGCTAAGTACCTGAACATGAGGACGATCCCATGTGAGGCCCAAGCTGTCCACACACCCACACCAGCTGGCACCCCATTCCTAAGGCCACTTCCCCAACCCCTGTTCCCACAGTACCGTGGCCAAGCTGAAGAGAGTGAAGAAGGCCACAGCCAGGTTCCCCCAGTTATTCAGGTCACCCCTGTCTGGAGTTCCAAATAGGCAGAAGCCCAAGATAGCGAAGATGAACATGAGGACGAAGAACAGGATGAGCACGGAGGCCACGATGTAGGCTGTCTGCCCCACAGCAGTGATGAGGGTCTGCAAGGCAGAGGCACGGGGGCTAGGCCAGGCTGCCAGGCTGAGTGGGGCTCAGCGGACAGGTCCAGTCTGCCCAGACCCCAGCTGGTCCCAGCATCCAGTGCCAGGCCCCATAAAGGGATGGATGGATAGATGGATGGATAGATAGATGGGTGAATGGATGGATGGACAGACGGATGGGTAGGTGGATGGATGGAGGGATGGATGGGTGGATGGATGGATGGATGGATGGATGGATGGATGGGTGGGTGGATGGGATGGATGGATGGGTAGATGGGTGGATGGGTGGTTAGGTGGGTGGGTGGATGGATGGGTGGGTGGGTGGATAGATGGACAAGTGGTGGATGGATGGATGGACAGACGGAGGGGGGGTGGATGGATGGATAGATGGATGGGTGGGTAGGTGGGTGGGTGGATGGGTGGGGGGGGATGGGTGGATGGATGGGTAGATGGATGGGTGGGTGAATGGGTAGATGAATGGGTGGGTAGATGGATGGTTGGGTGGGTGGATGGACAGATGGATGGACAGGTGGATGAATGGGAACTGTACCCAGACTGAGGGCTGGACCAATCCAGTAGTGCTTGAGCAGTACCTGACCTCTGTCCTCAGTCCCCCATGGGGAGATGGTCCTCAGGCCTGGGTGTCTCCCCATCAGCACCACTGGCAACTCCACTTGAGTCCCAGCCTGCCTCTGTGGTCATTCCAAGTTGTCCCACTGTGCCTCTCAGCTAAGAGCCAGCCCTGTATGCTCTGCCAAGCACAGAAGTTCCCTATTGGGGAGCTACCCTGGGAGTGGGAATGATGAAGGCTCAGAGGGATATTGCTTCCTGTTCTTTCTGGGTCCTACTCCACAGACAGGTCTCCATCCCATGACCTCAGTCTTCCTCTAGAAAGTGCTCATATGTCTTGCCTCCCACTATGTTCACCACTCCTGGGGAGCACAGCATATGGCTCTTCGTCATTCATTCTCCACACCCCTGTCTTGCATACACTTGGTGCTCAAGACATGGTCACCTACCTAGATGCTGCCCCAGACATTATTTCAAGGCAAGTGGGCATTATCACTTGTCATGTTTTGAGATGAGGAAGCAAAGGCTCAGAAAAGCAAAAATTCTTGGCCAATACAGTGACAGAGCTAGGACCAACTCCCAAGCCCTTTGCCGTGTAGCTCTTCACCTCAAGGCCCCCCCTTGCAGGTCCTGAAGCTGTTTACTAGCTTCACACTAGGAATGGAGGCACTTGAGAGAGCTGCGCCCCGGGACAGTGAAGTGTTAGTCTGGGGTAACTTGGGAAGCAGAAAGACAAGGGGAGAGCCCTGGCGCTGCCTTCCACATGGACGGGCTGGATAGCCGCCTACAGAGGGGAACACATCCCTCTACCTGGGGGAAGAAAATCAGTGTCTGGGATTAATTCCAGAGGCGAGAGGTACAAAACTCTCTCCCTCCCTGTGAGACAGAGACAGAGCTTCTTCCCCAAGAACTACTTAAAAAGGGAAGAGACAAGATCTCGTGAGAAATGCTGCCCTGGGATATAGTCCACAGAAGAGGCCTGCCCAAGCCCAGATGTGTGGAGAGTGAGGCGCTCCAGGGAGCAGGAGACCAGCACCGGGAGGCTGTCACCAACCCCCAGCCTCTTTGTCCCTTAACTCCTTCATCCCCATTGACCCCTACACCACTTTCGGCTCCTGCTCCCTTGGTGCCCAACACCTGCAAAAAGTAGCCATGCTTCCAACTGTCTGACTGTCCCTCGGTCTGACGTGCCTATCACCCAGCATCCACCTCCCAGGGACCTCTCGTCTTTTCTGTCCACCTGCCTTACCACCATCCCTACCAGCCACAGACTCCAGTGCCTGGCACCTCTGATGCTCCCTTCCCCCGCTCCTACATACATTATAGGGTCTATTTCTAGCCTACAAATAAGGGGAGCCACTCTCGGGTTTGAAAGGAAGGCTGCCGTGATTTGAGGTACCCTTTGAAGACTCTCCCCAGCAAGTGCTCACCATCACTTGGCGTCAGGGAAATACAAACCAAAACTACAATGAGATACCACCTCACGCCAGTCAGAATGGCTAAAATTAACCAGTCAAGAAACGACAGGTGTTGGTGAGGATGCAGAGAAAGGGGAACCCTCCTGCACTGTTGGGGGGAATGCAAGCTGGCGCAGCCACTCTGGAAAACAGCATGGAGGTTCCTCAGAAAGTTGAAAATAGAGCTACCCTAGGACCCAGCAATTGCACTACTGGGTATTTACTCTAAAGATACAAATGTAGTGATCCAAAGGGGCACGTGCACCCGAATGTTTATAGCAGCAATGTCCACAATAGCCAAACTACGGAAAGAGCCTAGATGTCCATCAACAGGTGAATGGATAAAGAAGATGTGGTATAGGGACGCCTGGGTGGCTCAGTTGGTTAAGCAGCTGCCTTCGGCTCAGGTCATGATCCCAGCGTCCTGGGATGGAGTCCCACATCGGGCTCCTTGCTCTGCAGGGAGCCTGCTTCTCCCTCTGCCTCTGCCTGCCATTCTGTCTGCCTGTGCTTGCTCTCTCCCTCTCTCTGATAAATAAAATCTTTAAAAAAAAAAAAGAAGAAGAAGATGTGGTATATATACACAATGGAATACTATGCAGCCATCAAAAGAAATGAAATCTTGTCATTTGCAATGACGTGGATAGAACTTGAGTGTATTACGCTAAGTGAAATAAGTCAATCAGAGAAAGACAATTATCATATGATCTCCTTGATATGAGGAATTTGAGAAACAAGATACAAGGGGAAAAGTGAAATGAGTCAAAACCAGAGAGGGAGACAAACCAAAAGAGACTTTTAATCTCAGAAAATAAACTGAGGGTTGCTGGAGGGGAGCAGGGTGGGAGGGATGGGGTGGCTGCATGACAGACATTGGAAGGGTATGTGCTTTGGTGAGTGCTGTGAATTATTTAAGACTGATGAATCACAGACCTGTACACCTGAAGCAAATAATACATTCTATGTTAATTGAAAAATTAAAATTTTAAAAAAAGATTCTCCCCCAGCTGGTGGGGGGGGCATTTTTGCCCCAGGGCTATCTAAGGAGTGTGGGAAGCCAGTGCAGGAATCCTGACGAAGTTGGGTGGTGATGGAGAAAAGATGAGGACTGGTCATGAACGACGTAGCAGGTCACGCAACAGGACTTTGAGACAGAGGCGTCAATGCTGACACTCAAATTTACAACCTGGCTGTTATGTAAAGACACAACACAGAAGGATGGGCCAGGGTCTGGGGATGTGAGGGTGGGGGAAAGCGATGACATACAGCTCAGATGGCCTGGGTTTGAGGAGCACAAGAGACGTCCAGGAGGCCATGCGTCTGAAGGTCAGAGAGAAGCGTGGGCAGGTGATGATCCCTGAAACGTAGGAAAGATCACCCAAGAGGGTACGCAGAATGGGGTGCAGGTGAGAAGAACGTGGGGTACAGTCTTGAGAAAACGCATGCACCCAAAACGTTAAGCTCAAGAGGCTGGAGGAACCCCAAGAAAGGGCAGTGACAGGGTGCCAGTGGGACTGGCCAGGGGACCTGGTGACGAGGAGGTTGCTGACTATCTCAGAGAGGCCAGTTCCTATGGAGGGAAGAAGCCAGGGTACAAATGACAAGTAAGGAAGTGGGGAGTAGGAGTTACGCCCCCCTCTCTCCAGGAGTCTCACCATGAAGGGGAAGGCAGGAGGCCTGTTTGGGAGGCGCTCCAGGGGCCAAGTGACCACATGAGAGCATACAATGAATGAACGGGGGTCTGTGCCAAGGGGAACTCTTCAATGCAGTCTTCGTCTTGTCCCCCAGGCCTGGGGCTGCTAAGTATAGGGCCCAGGTTCCAGACAGACGCCCGGCTGGGCAATCTCTCAGCAAAACAGGCCAACACATACCCAAGCTGGTCAAATGCAGCCAAGGCCGCCCCTTCCTGGAGAAGCACAGACACGGGGCACAGAGCCACGGCAAACATACTGTGCCTGGGATGGATGCTTCAGGGCGGGCTGGGTCAGCTATGAAACCTTCCAAGCCAAACAAAGACTGGTCACCCCATGACTTCTAGCAGGAGCCCCATTCCTGGAGCAGCCTGAACAAAGTAATGCTACTATTTCCGTCAGGAGAAGCAGCAGATTTTTAGCTGTATGGGGAAAGCACACAATTGGAATTGAGTGGCCCATGCCACCAAGGCGCCGGAGACTCCTGGGAATGCAGCTCGAAGGGCCTGTACCGTAAGCAAGTCTGTCCCTTTGGTAGCATGGGAGAAAGGAAAAGTTAGCGTGGCCTCTGGAGTCAGCCACACCTTTCAAATCTCGGCTGTGATATTTAACTGCTGCGTGACCGTGGGTCTCGATTTCTTCACCTGTGACACAGAGCTAAGGACACTCTTCCGCAGTTGTTTTAGAATGAAATGAGGTAACATGGGTGAGGAGCGACCTGCCCTACAGTAGGGCTCCATAACCGGATGGTCGGGGGAGACAGATTATTTCCTCGGGGGCTGGTGGGCAGACAGGCCCCACGGCCGGCGCCTCCAGCCCACAGCAGCCCCAGGTCACTCACCCGGATGCCACGGCTGTAGGTGATGAGCTTGAGGATGCGCAGGGACTGCATGCCGTCAGCAATGTTGAGGTAGGGGTAGTGCTTGCCCTTGAATCTGTGCAGCCCGTAGGGGATGAAGATAGTGACGATAATGATGACATCCAGCAGGTTGTAGCCGTCCTTCCAGTAGTTGATGGGGTCCACATAGAGCTTCATGCAGAACTCGGAGCTATAGATGGACACAAAGATCAGCTCGGAGACCTGCGGGGGGCGGGGGGTGCCGAAGATCAGAGGGTCAGGCCAAGCGGCAGAGCCCCATCGTCCCTCCCTCTCCCTGCAGGAGGGGCCCAACCGGCTGTGTGCATCTCGGCAGACGGAGGGTACGCCTAGGTCAACCACATGACAGAGAAACCCAGGCAGAGCTGCAGGCACACAGCAGACACACGGTGGGCCCTATTCTCTTCCCGTTCTGCAGCTTCCCTCCCTGCAGCCCGAAACTGGGGCTAGGTCACACCCAGGGGGCTTGAGAACGACAGACTGACTGGAAGACAGAATGACCACCTAGACCCCAGTCTAAGTCAACTGCACATGTGAGGTAACCTGAATGTAAGCTTTCCCAAAGAAAAGATCCCAAGAGTTTTCTGGCCAACCTGAATTTCCAAACTTTTAGGAACAGAGATGAAATACTCAAATATCTATTAATATTTATCCATTCATCACAAATACTGAAAATCAGTTAATTGTTTTAGAACAGTTAGAACAGCAGAATATTCTGCTTTTTTCCCACTTCTGTACTTTATGAAATAACCTTATTCAAATTCTTCTCGTGCATCTACAACCCCAGTGGCTTTGATTTTACCAAAAGGTACGTCCTGAGTGATCTTTTTCCTTATTATCAAAACACAACAGGGGCGCCTGGGTGGCTCAGTGGGTTGAGCCGCTGCCTTCAGCTCAGGTCATGATCTTGGGGTCCTGGGATCAAGTCCCACATCAGGCTCTCTGCTCAGCAGGGAGCCTGCTTCCCTCTCTCTCTCTCTGGCTGCCTCTCCGTCTACTTGTGATTTCTCTCTGTCAAGTTAATAAATAAAATCTTTAAAAAATAATAATAAATAATAAATAAATAAATAAAAATTAAAAACAAAAACAAAAACACAACAACGAATTAGACAGAAAATATTCAGCCCCCAGGAAGCATATGATCTAGCAGAGGGAGACAGAAATGAAGGCTCAAACAAATACGGAAATAATATGACCCCAGGTGGGAAGGAAGGGGAGTGAAGGAAACAGCCAAAGGAGATGAAAGGGCTGGTTGGGTTGGGGGAGAGCCGTGGCAGCTATATTTAGAAAAGGTGGTGAGTGGAGGCCTTGGAAAGGAGCCGTGCTAAAATCTGGGACAAAGTTCCCAAACAGCAAGTACAAGGGCCTTCAGGTGAGAAAGGGTTTGCTCAAAGAACAGCAAGATCCACGTGGCTAGAACAGAAAGGGGTGAGGAGGGTGGGAGATGCCATTGAAGGGGCAGGCCACAGAGGGCAGGCCTGGTGAGAGCTTTGAATTTTAACCTCCACCTTGGAGGATTCTGAGCAAGGGAGTGATAATTTATATTTTTAAGAGATCTCCATGGAAAAGCGACTAGTGCGGAGCTGATGAGAAGGGTGAGTGGGGTGGGTGAGGGGGGTGCTTAGGGAGGAAGAATCAGAGAACAGGAGTTCTCTCTAACCAGCTAGAGGGGAGGTTAGACCGGACTGGACTGGACTGGGGATGGTGTGGCATCAAAGGGAAGAGGGAAAAGCCTGTCTTTTGTAGGCTGCCAAGTCAGGACTTGCTGCTGGAGTTCGGAGTGCACAGGGAAGACAGGAGGCCAGGGAAGATTCTAGGGCTTGAGACAGAGCAACTGGGTCAGCAGTGATGCTTTCCCTGCGATGAGTTTGGGATGCACTGAAATGGGCTGGAGAGAGTTTCTGGAGAGAAACAGGAAGGCTTTTGAGATAGAGCACCTTTTAAATATATGTCAGATGCTGCCACTGGAAGATGTAACTGAGGCCACAACTATCCATTCCGATAATATTAGGGCAGCTGGGATTTTTATTTGTCCTGCCTACTTATGTTTGTGGCCCCCTAACTGGCAACTATTTATATACATTGTTATTTTTTTAACTACTACCTAATATTTAAGATACACAAAAAGACATAAAGAATATAATGAACAGCCACACACTACCACCCAGCTTAAGAAATAAAATATTATTACCATTGCAGGCAGCCTCCTGTGTAGCCCTCAGGGACCATATGTATCCCCAAAAGTACCTGGCATTCTTTTGCATTTTTTTAGACATCACAACAAACAGCATAATGTTACACTGAAGTGCTCTTGGCAATTTGTTGAGTTTTTTCCATTTAAAATTATGTTGGAACACCTGAGTGGCTCAGTCAGTTAAGCATCTGACTCTTGATTTGAGCTCAGGTCATGATCTTAGAGTTGTGAGATCAAGGACCCCCTCATACACACACACACACACATGCACTCACTCTCTCTCTCTCCCGAAAATGAATAATTTTTTTAAAGATTATATTTATTTATTTGAGAGAGAGAGATAGCACAAGCAAGGAGAAGGAGAAACAGGCCACCACACTGAGCAGGAAGCCTGACACGGGACTCAATCCCAGGACCCTGGGATCATGACCTGAGCCAAAGGCAGACACTTAAATGACTCAGCCACTCAAGTGCCCCTAAAATGGATAAATCTCTCTAAAAATAAATAACACTATGAGATTCATCTATGTTGATATGTGTAAAACTAGTTTATGCAAAACCTAGTGGTTTTACTACTATGTAGCGATACCACTCGTGAAAATACTATATTTATCTAGTTACCCATTGGGGATATTTGGCTTGTTGGTAAATTTTACTATTGCAACAGCACAACAGTACAAAAAGGGTGAGTAATTGGTATATATCACATATATATTTACACATATCCATGTGTAAAGCTTCCCTTGGGTACAGACCCAGGAGTGGAATTAGGGAGTTGTAAGGTAAGAGCACCTTCAACGTGACTGCAAGGTGAGAAGTGTTTTAACTTTTAATTCCACAATGTTCCTACTGCTTCACGTGCTTACCAATGATTCCCACTGTAGAACTTCTCCATTTTTGTCAGTCTGATGAATATGCAATGGTATCTTTTTATGTACTTTCTATAATTAATGAAGCTGGACATCTTCTTATACACTTAATTGTAAACTGCCCATTTCTTATCTTTTGCCAAATTCTCAGCTGGATTGTTTTGTTTTTTTCTTAGTGGTCTGCAAAAGAATGAATTTTTCCAGATATTTTGAATCCTGATTCTTTACCTGTTAGATGTGTTGCAAATATCTTCTCCTCTGCTGACTTATATTTTCACATTTTCAATGATCTTTTGATGAACAGAAGTTTAAAATCTTAATGGAATCAAAGGAACCAAACTGTTTTTTCATGACTTACGGAGTTTGTTTTTCATGACTTACAGAGTTTGTATTTTAAGAAACCATCCCCTCCTGAGATTGTGTAAATATTCTATATTTTCTCTAAACATTTTGAAGTGTCACTTTTCAGGTTGGGTCTTTAACCCAGTCATGTCTGCCATGAAGCAGAGATCCAGTAACATGCTCTCTCTATACCTACGACCAATGGTCCCAGTATTGTTTCCTGCAGAAGGTGCCCTTTTGGCACCAGCCCACAGGGCCCCCTGACAGGTGCAGGGTCTCTGTCCAGACCAGGATCTGTTTCCCTCTTGCCTGTTGCGCTGGCCTCTACCCTGCCTTCATTACGAAAGCCCTACAGTCTGCTTATCTGGTTAAGTCTAGCCTTCTCTTCCCTTTAAACTTTCAAAGTCATCTCGTTTGCTTTTTCTCTTTCATTCTTTTCCCTAAATTTTAGCATCAGCTAAACCTTCACATATTTGAATTATTTTCTCCTAAAAGATCACACAAATCTGGGGAGTCGGGAGGGCTCAGTTGGTTGTGTCTGCCTTTACTCAAGTCATGATCCTGGTGTCCTGGGATCAAGCCCCATGCTGGGATCCCTGCTCAGCGGGGAGTCTGCTTCTCCCTCTGTCCTTCCCCCTTCTTGTGCTCTTGCTTGCTGTCTTTCCCTCAAATAAATAAAATCTTTTTAAAAAATCACACATCTTTTTTTGATTTATTAGATTTTATTAAATCTTTTGTCAAAGTACTTTTCATATTCCATTAGAAGTGCTGTTTTATAACTGATATGTTAAATGTAATTAATTTTATTTATTAATCATATAACCAGCAAACTTGCTGGGCTTTATAATAACTTTATTAATTAGTATTAACTTTATTAGTTAACAATTTTTTCAGATTCTTTTGAGGGTTCTATGCAGAAATGACATTATTTTTCTGAACTTTGAAAGAGAATACTGCTAAAGTTTCATCACTGTGTTAATTTTGATACAAGTTTTACATACCCTTAATTGGGTTAAAAATAAATCCTTTCTATTCCTAGTTTGCTAAGCTTTTATCTCCCTGTTTTTTAGATTTTTAAAAATGTATTTATTAGACAGAGTGCATGAGTGGGGAAAAGGGGCAGAGGGAGAAGCAGACTCCTGCTGAGCTCAGGGCCCCACATGGGGCTCCATCCCAGGACCCTAAGATCATGACCTGAGCTAAAGGCATATCCTTAACCAACTGAGCCACCCAGGTGCCCTGCTAAGTTTTTATCTTAGTGGATATTCATGATATATATTTTTTCCTGCATCTCTTGAAACTATCTGATGGGCTGTTTTTTTCTTCTTTAATATTTTAAGCTGGTTAATAAAATATGTGGATTTTTTTAATACTTGAATTTCTGAAAAACTTGGCAATGATATATATATATATATATATATATATATCA